>NW_026555342.1:32952348-33133849 GCF_029017545.1 Prosopis cineraria
TTTCTAAAATATAATCAGATCTATATGATATCATTATAACAAAGCTTCAATGTTTTGTAGAAATTTTGGCAAAACCTTACCTGTAAATAGGATCTCTTGAAAATTCTACAATACAAAAATTTCCATAAAAATCTTATATCAATTGGGAGCTCAACTCCTTCAACCAACAAGCAGTATATATATATATATATTAAATAGAAACCCTAGCTATAGTCTATGTAGAGCATCTAGTCATATTTTCCAAAATAAAATACACATAAATTGTCATTACATCAAAAGGAGGGACTTCCAACAACTCTCCACTCAGCACATGTAAAAGTTCTCAAGATCAATTTGAGGATCAACGTCAGCTAAGGTATCCGAGACCAAAAAATAATTTTCCAGTGAATAACGTCCCAACAATAAATAATAGAATATAAATAAAATGGAAAGTTTGAAATAGTTATGTAAGTTAAAGAGACAACAATTTCTATAAAAATTTAATAAACTTCATAATAAAATGACTCTATAAAATTTCAAATAAAATCTCAAATCATTGAATTATAATAGCAAATGATAATATCATTTAATTTCAAGAAAGCACATAATTAAAATAAATATTTATAAATAAATTACTAAATAAAAATCAATGAAAATAAAATCACTAGATAATTGGATTTAAAATTATAGGGACTTATTAGAATAATTAACAAATGTGAATGAAAATAAATGTGGACACACAGTCCATGAGGGTAAGTAATCAAATGTGGCTCATGTCACGAAAATAAATGTGGACACACAGTCCACGAGGATAAGTAACCGAACGCAGCTCGAAGCCATGAAAAAACGTGAACATACAGTCCACGAGGGTAATACTAACCAAACACGGCTCGAAGCTACGAAAACAAACATAGGCACAAGACCCACGAATAACAAACGTGAGAACAAAGTTCACAAAAATCGAACTAGCTAGTCATTAACCATGGCGCGCCAAGGGCTAACGGAATTGCCATTAGCAACAAGTGTTCTGTATGAAGTCCCATTGGAATTCATTTTCAAACATGCGAGAAAGTCATTACTTTCACAATAAAATTTGTTCTTCTCAATATCAAACTCGCATGGACTATTTAAAATATCAATCCTTGTAAATATAAAAATTCACAACTAATGTTTCATAAACTTCTTCACCAATTTCCAGGATTGTCTTTATTGAATAAAAGAGTACTAAAATTTATAAAACCATTTTTTCATCAATCTTGTAAGTATGTATCATGATAACTTCAAGAGCTCAAGAAATTTAATTAACAACAATAATCAATGCTAGAGAAACATATATTAATAAATGTAAATTTGTTGAAAATAATATTTGATAAAAGAAAATTTGCAAATATATAAATTGATTGGAGCATTACGCACTTACCCGTAGTGCTTCTAATGTTTGAAATTCACTTCTTACAACTCCAATCGAGTTACCCTTCTTATAATCACCCTATAAAATATAATAAGATCTTAATGATCTTTACTTTTAAACCAACTAGTCCCTTTTTTAAAGAGAATCCACTCAATAAGAATTAATAAAAAAAACTTTGAAGTTTTAGTAACAAATTTTTTTACCAAACATCTAATGTGCAACATCCCAATCCAATTCAATGTAACATATAACCTTTAATTCTCTTGCCCAACCATTTTTAATCATCCAAGTATGACTTCTAAAATAATAATATGCTTTATAAAGTTTCAACTTTGCAATTCTCAATAATCCAGAGTTCAGATAAGATCTCAATAACTTTTTAAATAAAATCCTTTGCAAGAAGGAAAAAAACCAATCTAGATTTACAAATAACAATGTCTAAATATTATCATTCATGTCACTAATTTCTTCCATAATCCTTTAGCCATACCAACTTATTTATTCTCTTAGGCTTTGCATCAAACACTTTTTGGTGCATTATTTTTGACCATACAATTAGAATTTTCTAACCTTCTATCTTTTATCCAACAATTTATCAATAATCATACTATCCCTAAAAATTTAAACATTTACATACAAGTTCATAACCAAATTCCTTTAATTTGCAACCTACAAGTTAAATTCATGGATTGATGACACCCAATTAAATATACTTCTCATAATAATTAATGAAGTTTCAAAAAAACATATAAAATCAAGCAAAATTCTCCTAAGGGGCATTTTATCGAACACCTTGTGAGCATGAATCCTTTAGCAATTACCAGACTTCCTTTCCCTCAAATTTCATTTTGCAAATTTTCTAATATCAGTAATTAAAATAATCTAACTCTCCCAGTTATATCCTTCAACATATATAATTTTTTTATACTCGAGAGAAATCAAGTTTCCACTTCACACTACTCACGGTTCTGCAAAAAATGGAGGAAAAACTCACAATCTTAACCCATAAGCATGTCACGCAGCAACAAGGAAGTGAGAGATCAAAGCTTTTTACCCCCACAAACCACCCATAGCACAAAAAAGGAAGGAGAAGAACACGGTGAAGAACAGGGGAGGGAAAAATTTTATTTCCTGGATATAGCATTGATGGAGGAAGGAAAAGAGGGGGCTGACAAAAACCTCCAATAGCAATTACAAGATGCTTGTCCATACACCTCCCCTCCAACGACCTCCTCTTCTCACAAATGACATCGACGATGATAGGAGGAAGGAAGTTTTGATTTGTTACAACAGCTAGAAAGGAAAGAAATGAGGAATCACAGCGAACACTCTTAAGCATGCGGCGAGTTGATCGAAAATGGGAAGAGGGCGAGGAGGTCTAAGAGAAACGTCGAGCACTCTCACTTTGCTAGAATGATCGAGAGAATGAGGAAGCAGAGGATGAAAATGAGTAATGCCCCTATGTATGTGTCTCAGTGTCTGCCATCTTTTATTTATTTTTTTAAATAGGGGTAAAATGGTAATTTGCTAAAGGCTGAAGCAAAAGGATAAAATTTCTCACTATTGGCCCTTGAAGGTTCAAATGGTGGACCAATTAAATAATTGGTTGCATAATTTCCACTAAAACAACTCTTCTTGCTAAATTTGCTCCCAAAACTAATAAAAGTACTCTTAAAATATATTATTACCTCTTAAATTTTTCTTAAGAATTATGGGTACAAGTACTGAGAACAAAATACAAGTATATAAGGGCTAGTCTACTAAATGTTAAATGAAAAACGGGAGCATCTATCATATAGAGAAGTATTACTAAAGTCTGGGAGCCCTTCCAATAGGGTTTAGGGAAATACATTATATCAGGAAATCAGACTTCCTTTTGGCTTGATGGATGGCTGCCTAACAAACAACCCCTATTTAATTTGGTGCTATCAAATAGAGAGTTCATTGATTTAAATGAGATGGTTAGAGATTATATTCTTCCATCAAGTGGATGGAATGTTTTCAAAGTGGTACCTTGGTTACCGAGAGAGGTTGTGGATCTCATTACCAACATTAGAGCCCCGAGTGATGAGAGAGGGGAGGATAGACACATTTGGACGCATTCTACTGACAGAAATTTTTCTATAAAATTTGGTTATCTTTCTCTTATTGCAAGTAAAGGGGATAGCAAGGAGTCTTTATTGGAGACATATTTGGCATTGGAGGATACCGGAGAAGGTTAAGATACTCTTCTAGCAAATACGCATGATAAAGTCCACTCAACAGATCTTCAGATAAGTAGAGGATTACATGTCAACAAGTCATGTCCGTTTTGATGTAACGAAGTAGAGGATACAATGCACCTATTTTGTGAATGCTGGCATGTTAAGAGATGGTGGAGACAATATGTTCATACAGACCTAAAGGAAAAGTTTTTCAAACTACCACGTAAGGAGTAGATAAGCTGGAATATGTCAGAGTGAGTGGGAAACTCTGTTATGAAGATTGTTCTATGGGATGTTTTTTTTTTGCCTATAGTTGGAATATATGGCGAAGCAGATGTTTTGTACTTTTCAATGACCGTGAGGGAGAAACCTATGAGGAGCCTCACGATTTCATCTATAAGGTGGTAGCTGATTACAAACTAATGGGCTAACTATAGTCTTATAAATTCAAGCATGGGATACTTCATGTGCAAGATAAGGCCTCGGGATGCGATAAGCCTGAAAGTAGACGGCTCTACACTTAGAGATGGGTGTAGTACTTGTGGTGGTGTCATAAAAGATACCAATGGATCATGGATAATAGGCTTCAACCAAAGACTTGGGCATGTTCTTGTTACAATTTCTAAAATTTTTAGCATTTATAAAGGCTTGGAGCTATGTTAGTTGAAAGCTTCAAGACTGTGGAGGTCTTTTGTGATTGTGTGAATGCGATATCAATGGTCACAAGGGACAACCACAACTATCATCCTTTCCAAGATATTATTAGCTCTACTAGAAAACTTTTGTATAAAAATGGTCTGTAACTTTTAATTTTATAAATAGGGATGAGAATAAAATGGCTGATTATCTGGCTAAGTCTAGCCATTCCATGTGTCAGTCTTAAACTTTTTTGATTTGCCACCAAATAGATAGTTACTTTTTGGGTGGCCTGTAGGTTTGTTAGATGTTTCTTATTTTTTTGTCTAGATTCCTTGTTGTTTTAGGTTGCTGTTTTGATTTTCTTCCTTTGTGAATGAAGTTTCAATACTTACTCAAAAAAAGAATTGAAAAGATGCGGAAAATAAGTTGGAAAGGGTCTGCCACGCAACACTTACACAACTAGCACAATGCCCAATGATCAAGAAAGATTTACACAGCTTGCGCGAAGCCCATTGATCAAGCCAGCACTATAGATCAAGCCGGAACTATTCTTGTAAACAGTATTCCGGATGAGGAGCAGATATTGAACCATGACCTGCTTATGGCTTATACTATTTTGTTATATAAGATATATTGATATTAGAGAAGGAAAATAATATGATTTATTATAAATTTTATATTTAATTTATAATGATATATTAATATTAATATTTTTTTCTTTATTACATAATAACCTAATAAAATATTTTTAATTGAAAAGATATGTTAATTTGAATAAAATTTAAGGGAACAGTCAAAATTGAAATTTGAAGAGCACGAAAATGGAAAAAAACAAAAATCTAAACAACAAAATAATAATAGAATAGAGGGAAGTAACGATGACAAAGGCAAGTGACTCTTTTTTTAAATATATCGTCAAAGGCAAAAGCCTAGATTTGAAGAAAATGAACTTTCAAATGCTTGTTTAATTAAATAGGTACGTGATCACTAGGCCTCCTTGCTTTCCTTAGACTCAAGACTGATAAATGAGTCTAAATTCTGAAATATTGAGAAGAAGAGAGCCTCATCATCACATAAAGTGAAGATAAACCACATAAAGAGTCCAATTATGAATAAGGCCCTCAAAGTCCAACTGTGGAGAAGGATCATTGACTCATAAATGGTTTCAGCAAACACATTGAATGATTTAACGTGCCTTAGCTTTCGACCTCTTGGTTGCTTCCTACAATTTATTTTGTTGTTTACATGTTATGAATATGAATTGTATGACTATTGAAACATTCCCAGTAGTCCATTTTACAGACCATTGAAACATTCAATATTGCGGCAAGTTTTTGGAGGTTCCAACTTCCGAATAATAATGGTGGGAAAATCTTGAATAGAAATTTGTTCGTTTTGATAGCCAATGTCACACAAAATCACCATCCCAAGATTAATGAAATCAAGCTTTTTGCTTTGTTTCAATGTCACAAAACAACCATCCAAAGATTTTTTTGAAAATGACATGGCACTTTGTGAAGTTAAGGTAGCATTTGAATTGATGGATTTGGATTTTAGATTTCAAATTTCACATTTCAAATCCATGTATTTAAAATTCTTTGTTTGAATAATTTACAAAATTTCAAATGAAAAAGATAAATGAGTTAAGATTCGAATCAAAACTAAAAAATTAGGAATGACAAGTTTATCTCTAATTTTTAATCAAAGGAGACAATAATGAAATATGAGAAAAGATAGTAGAATCATAGAAGTATCAATAGAGAAAAAATGAAGAAAATGAGATGTTTGAAGTAGCTGAAATTTTGAATAAATGGGATGTAGAGGAAATTTGAAATTACCAAGAAACTGTAATAAGAAATAGATTTGGATTTACATCCAATCCAAATTCATAAATTCTTTTATATCTGGATTTGGATTAAATTTAAATCAAAATTGCCATTACTCCAAACGTTATGAGAGTCTTTTTTGGACTGATTTTTTAATAGGTCTTCTCTTTTAATTTGCGTATTTTTTATTGCCTTTTTTTGTGTCATATATTCTCTGTGTATCATATATATATTGAACTCCATGTACGTATGAAGACTTCGGATACTCTAGGGAACCTTTGCATATGTATATCAAAAACTGATTTCGTATGGTTTATACAATTTAATTTATACAATTAGGTCTCATCTCAAAACCTTCAGCTTCGTTAGAAGCAATTAACTTCAAAGTTTTCTATCATCAATTCAGGAAACTTCTTGCTAGTTTGATTTCATATACACATCCATCCTTGTGAGTTGTAGAAATTTAAGAAAATTAACGTAATGAGCTGTGTGCCGTTAACTTATTTTATTTTATTGCACGGTTTAATATTTTTTTTTAAAAAAAATCTGTGTGTGTTTTTTGTATTTATGTATTTCAATTATTGTTTGGAATCTTAATTTTTTTCTCCATAAAAATACTAACAAAAGGGTAATGTTTATATTTATGTATTTAGTTTTCAAATTAAACTAAACCAACCTCAATTTTCATGGAATCTTATCTTTCAGTGTCATTTTGAAAAACTTTTTTGTTTAAAATCGCAAATCTTATAGTAAATATTTAAATAAAAGACTGATTATGCACAACATAATGTGGCTTTTAAATGTTTTCGTGTTAATTATGATATGTTTTACTTCCTTTTATCTTTACTAATTATTGTATATTATCTTTCTTCTTTAATTTCTAGAGTCTACCAATATGATACGTCATTCACAAGCACACAATTTATAGAAAGCTGTGTTTTCAACGTTAATTAAGTGGTATTTTTCTATGTGAAATGGAGAATGACTTTGATGCCTACTCCCTACAAGTCAAGCACGGCATTTACCATTTTACCATGTACCCACAAATGGATGATAGATATCCAATCCAAGTGTAAAGAATTTTGAGACCAATCAAAGATTTTTTATTGCTACTCACAAGTCTGCCCATCGCTATTAACATTCATTTGGGATACCCTTTATAAATGGCCTACCAAACTTGACCATAAATAGAATAATACAATGAATTTTTTTAATAGAAATGAAAATGAAAATGAAAATATGGTCCAAGAAGTAAAATTATATCCATCATAAAGGGACAAAGCTTTGTCAGTGACGTACCTTTTGGGTTACTCTATTAACTTATACAATGATGTGATAATGAAAATATGGTTCTTGAAGTGATACCAAATCACTTTGCGGGACAAAGCTTCTTCTCATCACTAACATAGTTTTCTCTCTTTCCTTGCATCTTCTTTTGTGAGTTAACTTTTATGTAATAGTTATTTCTATCTTTACCCAACTTACAAGTCAAGCTTGCCTTACACTGCTAACACTAATATTTTTAAATTATTTTTATACTAATATTTTATTATTTGCTTTACTTGCACATTTTCTATCAAATAATGATGATTTCAATAAGTTCATATGCATTCAATTATACAGGTAGTCCCGTAATGCTTATAAACTTATACAAGTTATTAATTAAATTAGCCACGTGTGATGAGAATGAGAGAAAACTCACCAGTTTCTTCCATCAATTTAAATTTCATGTAAATTATAACCAAACGTTTTATAAATAGTAAAATATTTACATTTATAAAACTACAAATGCTGAGTAATAAAGAAATGAATAATTGTCTCATCCAACAATTAAAAAAAAAATTCATAATTGAAAGGACAATGTATCCACGCAAACTTTTTTTTCAATGCTTGCTAGACCTAACCATATCAATGAATAAAGCAATGAAAATGTGGTTTCAAAAGTGAATTATACAACACCCACAGGGACAAATTGACCACAAGTAAAATAATGAAGCCAAAAAAAACAGTGGTCCTTAACCAATGTGATAATGGAAGAAATTATACACCACTCAATTTTCTTTCTCTTCCATAGTCATCAACTTCTTTGAAGGGACAAATTAAATTTTAATATTTAATAATTATTTTTGTCCTCAACAGAAGATATATTGATTTGTGCATTTTCCTCAATTCACAATCACAAGTCAAGCATGACTTGAGCCTTTGCTTTCAAGGATTTAGAAAATTTCAAGCCTTGGAGTTGTGACGTCAAGTCCACTCATTAAGTCAATTAAAGTTTCAATTAATTACCTAACCATCAATTCAAAAAAATAATAAAAATAAAAAACCTCGAAAGAAAGCCCTCTACTTTTGAAGACTTCAGGTGTTTTCATAATTGCAAACAAAAAAATTAAAAATAAATATGGTATCTAATATTTAAATTAAATTTTGAGATTAGAAAAAAATTCGAATTTTTTTAATAATCACAAACCAAAGATATAATTTTGGCACCTTTTATCTCCAAAAAATGAAAAATATTTATAAATCATAATAAAATATAGTTATACAGTTTGCGGGAAAACATGCCTATGTTTGCTGAATGGAAATAAGAAAATAAAAACATAATAGCCTCTGTTAACTCATTTGATTAATTCTTCTGTTTTTTAGTTGGATGGAATACTTTTGATAGGAATAGAAATAAGAAAATAAAGAGTACTCCTTTCGTTATTCAACAAAAAATGTTAACAAAATGAGCTCTGGCCATCAAATCTCTGTTTTATTACCAACAACTTTGCATGTTGCTGAGGGTGTATGAATGTTTTTAGTTTAACTTTTATCTTTTAAAATATTTATTTTTTTTCTTAATCGTTATTTATAATTTATTATGTCTTATAGTTTAAGGTCATTCATTATATTGAAATTTATAGGGATGATCATAAACTTGCGAAGATCTTTATTAACTTGTATTTTGTATGCTTAGATATTAGCAAATTATTTACAGTCACCAATAATTAAGAAGTGACTTGGGTATTATAATTGAATTTGGCAGGGAGTAATTCATGAATATATATATATATATATATTGGCCTACAGTTACTTAGGAAAAAAAACCAATTATTATTGTTGTTGTAGTTGTTGTTGTAATCAGAATCTTAAGTAGTTGTATATCTTTGCTGTATATATTATTACTGGATATATAGTTCATAATTCATGAATATATTACAGCTACTCTGGAAAAATACTTATTCAAGAATTTTGTTCTAACTTTGTCTTCTTATATATTTTTATTTAGATTATTTTTTATTGATTAATATGGAGTATGGACCACTTACCACTTGCTTGTTTTCCTTTCCTTTAGAGTAGAGTACCAATTTGCACTAAAATGGAGAGTGACTTTGATGCCAACTACGTAGTCAAGCATGGTATTTTTCATACACCTATAAATGGATAATAGATATTTAATCCAAGTCTGAAGAGTTTTGATATCCGATCCAATCAAAGAATTTTCTTTTTTATGCCTACTCAAAAGTCTTTCCATTGTTAACATTTATTTGGCCTTGCCCTTCATATATGGCCTACCAAACTTTGAAACCCCGTTGGCTAGTAAATTATCAAAAAAAAAAAAAAGCAAAACAAAACGTGAGGCTAATAAATTATCGACAATTATTGAAAAGATTTGTGTTTCTTATAATTGATTCACCTATTTTCTATTTTCTCTATACTTCATTCTTAACATACATTCGTTTTTGTTAATGTATTTTTTTCATTTTCATTTATATTTTCTTATTAGATAAAAGAGAAAATGACATTTAAAGACCCTATAAGAGTATTACTTATAATTAAAGACCTTAAATATTAGAAATGTAAAAAGATAAAGACCAAAGTACTTACGTGGAATTAAATATATTTTGAGTTTGCTTTTTTCAGCACTGAGGTTTACTTAACTTGATGTGTTTGGTATTTAAAAAATAAAAGGTGAATATTGAACAATTTTAAACATATGGTTTTACAAAAATGTTACAGTTGAAAGTGATAGCCTAACGCGCATTCATTATATTCATATTGAAATTGATAGGGATGGTGATAAACTTGTAAAGATCTTCATTGAATTTTTATTTGCATTTTTATATGTTAGTAAATTATTTATAGTCACCAATTAAGAAGTGATTTGGGTATCATAATTGAATTTGGAGAGTAATTCATGAATATACTGGCCTACAACTACTCAAGAAAAATGGTTATTCAAGAATTTTTGTTTTGACTTTGTATTCTTATATTTTTTTTATTTAGGTTATTTTTGATTGATTAATATGGATTATGTATAGACCACTTGGAACTTTCTGTTTTCTCCTTTTAGATTATTTCCATTAAGAAATTAATTATTCAAATGTTTGCTAAATGAAAGGAAAAATAACAATAAAATTCCTTTAAAATATATAAATAACAATTTGGTCCATTGAAATACCCTAATTTTCATAAAGTCCCTAGGGACTTTTCTATCATTAATGAATTTATATAAATTACCAAATTCTCCTTGTTGAAAATAAATGATTCACAGCTTTCCTTTTTATATTCACAACTTTTCTTCTTAAATTCGCAACAATGTAACAACAAATCCCAACTTCACATGTTAAACTCCTTATTTGTTGTTGCATTGTTGTGAATATAATGAAAAAAGTTATTAATTATTTATTTTTAAAAAAAAATTTGGTGATTTATATAAATTTATTAATGACAGAAAAGTCCCTAAAGACTTTAGGGGAATTATGACATTTCGAGTGACCAAATTATCATTTAGATATTTCTGAGAGATTTTATTATCATTTTTTCATTAAAAAAAATCCAAACCAAACGCATCACCCTCCTTTCCTCTCTCATGTGCAGTCTGATATGCAGAGTCACTTTCAGAATTATAATGATAGCAATGATGGAATGAGTGTGGCAAGTTGATGTGACCAGGGTCTGGAGGAATACAGATTATGAAGCAATAAGTGGAGGACACTGGCATTATATTCCTAATACACAAGTAAACATGTGAATGAAAAGATAAGTGCGCATAATTGTAGTATAGGTTTTAGGACTGCAAGTCGGGCACGTTCTTATGGTCAGCTCAATACTCATTTAAATGTTGGATTATTTTCCAGTAATGTTACGTTATTGAATTGATGTAAAACTACAGTACGTCTCATTATAAGCCAGCAACGTCCATTCATTTCCAAATTGGAATATAAATGGCCACTATGTCTATTCCCATTATAGATTGGGTTCATTTTCCGTCATCCGTGATGTATAACGCATAAAGCCCTTTTCTCTGTCTTCATTTTTGTCATTTTTTTAGGGTAAGTGTTTGAACCGAAAAATGAGTAAGGCACAAAAGCTAGAGCCAATAAGAAAAATAATGTATGTACAAAGATGATTATTTTATGAAGATCATTGACTAAGTAATCAACAAGGAAGGGAAGCCTTGTTCGCATCTCCACTGAGGGGTGCATGATCTGGATTGTCCAGATTAAAATTTAATATCTTTTTTTTTATTTTACATTTTTAAAATAAAAAATTTATATAAATTATAAATTTTTTTAATAAATTTTTTATCAGTTTGGACAGTCCATATTTAATATGAATATTCCACATTTAAAAATGGTGAAATTATATTTTTAAAATTCATTTTAGTTTGAGAGTAATTAAATAAAAAAGTCAACACTTTCTTAAGTGTCTTAGTTTGTCCTAGTTTTTGGTTTGCCTTTGTGTGGAAATTTTTATATAATTTTGTGCAACCTGAAACTTGGTTAATTTAATAAATTCTCCCTTCTAATTATGAATTTAATTCTGGACATGAATTAGATTTTATTATATCATATGCTATTTAATTGAATTA
The DNA here is from genome assembly GCF_029017545.1 of Prosopis cineraria. Lineage (NCBI taxonomy): Eukaryota > Viridiplantae > Streptophyta > Magnoliopsida > Fabales > Fabaceae > Prosopis > Prosopis cineraria. The sequence continues at coordinate 32,964,265 of NW_026555342.1, forward strand.
TGTGATTTATGTGACATAGGTGGCATGTGACTTGTGCATCAATTGGGCAATTGAGGTCAACACTCCTTGAGGTCAATGGCTGATGGTTTGCATGTGAATTATGATTATTTTGAGGGATTAGATCAGCTAAAATGATGTGGATGACACATGAAAAATTAGGCACACATTGGAATCATCTACAAACCAATAGGAAGTTGCCACCTTGCAAGTGTGACAAGGCTCCCATTCACATTTTAATTTCTTTTTCCTTATTTTAATTAAGCTTCAGCTGATGGGAGACACCAAGGAGCACGCCATTTTAAGCCCCAAATGGGATCCAACACATATCTCATTCATCTTCCACATTCTCTCTCTCTTGTTCATAGTGTTTTTCATTTTCTTTCTTTTGTTCTTCATTTTCCAGCACCCTAACCCCCATTTTCAGCCACCAAACCTCCACAAAACTCATACCATTCTTCTCCTCTCTTCATTTTCGTTCCATCCCTTCCATTTTCACAAGGATTGAAGCTCATTTCCATCATTCAAGAGCTATGGAGTTTGGCCTTCACAAGTAATCACTAGGGTTCTTGAAGATGAAGATTGGCTAAGTTTCTTTGTGGAATCCTAGAGAGATGAAGATGGAGGATGAGTCTTGAGCTTCAAATTGGCTAAGTTCTTTTGTTTCCTATCCTCTTCTCTTTTTACTAGATGGTTAGATTCCTTAATCTAGGGTTTAATCATCTTAGCTTATAAATTCTAATTTGAATTTGATGTTGATGTAAAGAGAGAGGATTGTTTCATTTAATTTCTTCCTTGGACAGCCATGACTGAATTTTGCCACTCTTTGTTTGGCACATAATCTTGTGTTTTTCAATTAGTAAATATCTTATGTTAATATTGCATAATCTTGTGGTGTTAATTCTTGTGTTGTTGAGTAGCTTGACATAATCTTGTGGTTGCTTAATTTATGTGTTTGACCATGGCTGTTGAGAGAGGATTTTGAGTGAATCACTTGGCTAATGTCTTCACCAATTGGTTAATTGAACTAGGGACTTTAATCTAAGACCTAGGGAGGTTAGCTAATTAGGTTAATTGGCTTAGGATAATTTTCTTAAGTCATGACAGCTTTAGTCAAGAGGAAAGGGAAGCTAAACTTAGCCTAATCATGAGAAGATAATGAGTCCAAAATCAACTAATCTCTAGGGTTCCATTATTGTGAAAAGGGAAGTTCATTTCACTCACTTTCACTAGCATTTTAATTACTTGCACATTAGGTAATTAGCTAGGTAACTAAATTCCTACAAACTTTGGTTGATTTATTTCACTAGATAACTTTCAATTAGACTTAAAACCATTCCTTGGGAGATGACCTAGGGTTGGCCCTATATTGCATTAGGGTTAGCTTTAGTGTAATTTTGAGGATAAACGACTAATTTCCTATCACTTGTCGAAGCTCAACATAGTTACAATGTAATTGAGAAGCTTTGAAAAAAAAATTTAGATCTGATCTTGGGGCATCTTGGATGTGATTTTCAAGGTTTTTAACATGTCCATGCACATATGGGATTAGAAAAGAAACATTGGAATTATTACCCAAGTTGATTTATAACCTAGATTACCCTTAACCTCACTTGACCTAATGACTTGTTTTGAGTTTTATGGCAACTAGTTTAGTAGGCAACCCTAATATTTTTTGTCCAAAACACATTTAGAGAGGGCTTAGGATCAGATTTTTAGATCATTCACTTACATTTTAAATCTTCATCTTCATGTTCTTTAAGTTCTCTCACTTCTCTCTTTATACTTCCACTCTCTCCTCTATATCTTTTAATCTAACCATCCAAATTTCACCAAACCACTATCATGCTCTTCCTCTTTTCTTCGTCTACAAAGCCTAATTGCTTTCTCAAGGATTAAACCTTGTCTTCCTTGGGCAAAATTTATGAGAAACTCAGCCATGGAGTTGAAGCTTCATCTTGAAGAAAACTTGGAAATGCAAGGCTAGGTTCTTGAAGGAGCTACTATAAGGAGGAGGAAACCTTGTGTTTGTATTATTATCTAAGTAGTTTTAAATTTCTTCTCTCTACTTTCTCTCTGTAGAATTACAAATTTATATGACTCCTTGATCTTGTAATTTCAAATGATGATTCATATGATTGAGAGATGCTTGTTGCTATTTGAGTTTTGTTACTTTGAGCTCTAGATTTTGGCCTCATCAAGTTGATTTATAATCTTGATCATGTTGATTCCCTCATATATGCTTGACCTAATTGACTCATGTTTGTAACACTTTAGTTATGTTAGCTTTTCTTTGGCTCACTCTAAGACCATAATCTTGGATTAGGGTTGGTCAAGGTATTAGCTAAGTCTTGGTTAATATAACGAAGTTACTAAAACTAAAGAGAAAATAAAGGAGACCATACTAGCTAGGCCTTAATCAAACAAGGATAAGTGACCAAATCCACATAGAAGTTCCTACTTTTAATAGGTTTGTAATCACCCATTTTATTCCCTTTAGAATTAGGTTAATTAGCTTAATTAGTTTTGAGCCTAATTCTGTCTAAATCACCTTTAACTTGTAGGACACTTCAAACCTAAATTTTCTAACTAAGCCTCCTCATAGAGATCGACCTTGGTTCATACTAACACTACATTAGTTTAGCTCAGTATTATTTTGCTAGGATAGTGACAACTTTAGTTCAAAAATTGATGCCGTTGCCGGGGAGTTAAGGCTAGGATTTGTGTTTAATTTGTCAATTCTATGATTTTTATACTTTTTTGTTAATTTTCATGATTTTTTGTGTTTTTGTGAGGTTTGGGTTACTAAGGGTGCAACTCTATGAAAACTGATTTCCTAGCTTTCTTAGATGAATTTTGAAAATTTAGTGGGAACTGCTTTATTAGGAAAAATATGAAACTTTGTACACCAATATATATATATATATGTCTTAGCTTTTGAAAAAAAGTAGTTTAGTATCATTTGGATTCGTGTAGTGCTCTGTGTGAATTTTTGAAGAACATAAGGTCAAATACACTTTTCTGGAGAAATTCAGGACTCTATCAAATTTGTGTGTCCATAATGTTTTCTGTATGTATCCAAATTTTTCCATCCAAAGCTTAGATTTCTCCTTAGCATCTGAGCTTTATTTTTAGTTTTTTGAGTTTTTTTTATTCAGCCAGTAACCTATTTGAAACAAGTAATAAATCTCACAGGGTCAATTTGGAAGAAATTTTGTTTCCAGATTGCTGTAGCTTGAATTGCAAGAAAAATTGGGAAGTATTGACTCGTTAAAAAGTTTTGAAATTTATATATTGTTTTTCAGTATCTTCCCTTAGTAAATTAAATTTTTAGGTCATTTGAGCTGGGAATTGATCTGTAGAAATTGCAAAAGTAGACTGGACAGGAAGTAGAGTTTTAAAACGTCCATTTTTGGAAGAAGACTCTTCTTGAGCATTTCTAAACTCTTCCTTTGCTTGTTTTAGTGCTGAATTCACTTTGTTAATTTAGTTGATTTTGTGTTTGAGTGATTTTTAAGTTTTTCTCTAATTTTAGAAAACAAAATATTACTTCTTCTTTTTTACTTTGCTTGTGAGTCTTTTGCTTACTTGCATTACAACTTTTTGTGTGTTTTGCGTTCCTTGAGTATTTGATTTTTAGAACGATCTTTAGGTGTCTTTGTTTTTTCATTTAGTTTGCTTTTATTGTTGATTTAGGTTCTTGTTCTTCATTTACTTTGCATTACATTGCATGTCACGTGGGAAACCCAGTAATCAAATACCAATTGACCAAGAGATTAAGAGAACCTTGAGGAGGATAAGAAAAGAGAAAAATCTAATTGATAACCATCTTTTTTTAGAATTCTCCATGGCTGCTCTTAATCATAAAATTGATCTTGCTCATCTAGGAATGCCTAAGGACTTCAATAATGACCTTAATCCTAACCATAATGTCAATCCTATGTTTCAAAGTGTTAAAAACCAAAATTTTAGGATTGTCAACCAAGGGAGTAGGGTAAATCTTGAAGATCCAGCACAAATTCCACCTTTTAACAATGCTCAAATCCATCCACCAACCCTTGGGAACAATAAGAACTTCTAGAAAATCATAACCATGAATTTAGGGAAGAAGTATGCATGCATCATGAAGTGTGTACACATGCCTTAGTTAAAAGCGACAAAATTTTAGAACTAGCAAATGCATTAAGGGAAAATTTCAAAGCAAGGGCTCAAAAAGGAACATTATTCATAATACCATATTGTTAAGGGTAATGAAATTCTAACTTATCTTAATAATTTTTTATTTTTAATTTAATGGATTACTTATAATTTTGTGACACTTGTTAACACTATTAAGGACCATTGGATGTTGATCACCGCTGAACCATTCGGCAACACTCCAAAGATATATTATCTCAATTCTCTTGGAGGGGAAGCAGGGAGGAGACAAACTTTATTGGAGTTGATTAATACGTAAGTACATAAAGTATTTTACATATTTATTTAATTATTTAAATTCCCTACTAACATATTTTTTACTATTTCATTAGGGTGATTATGTTATACGGCACTAACACAAAATAATCAATTTCAAGGTCATTTATAAATTTTGATGCGGCTTACACTTGAAATATAATTAAGGTAATTGGAATCATTTATTAAATTAAAATTTAATGCATTAATACATATTCATCGATTCTTTAATTTTTAGTGTCCAAGACAAAAAATAGCTTGGATTGTGGCTATTGCATCATAAGGTTCATGAAAGACATCATTATCCATAACGAGAGCATAATTCCTGAGATGGTATGTCGACAAAATTAACTTTTAAATTACAAAAATATTTAATATATTAAAATTATATTAATATATGGTGGATCATTTATATATTACAGTACTATGATGATTTTTATGTCGAAGAATGCGAGATACAAAAATAAATGAGGTAATTGAAAAATGATGTCAATATATATTTCAAGTGTGGACCTCATACAAAGAAGATCAATAGAACTACCTTGAAGAAGTAGCTAGAAATGTTCTTAATAGGTAGTCTACTTTTGGAAATAGTTTACTTTATGTAATTACATTTGTTTATTGATTAATTTTGAAATTGAATACAATAAATTTCGTTGATATTCAAATCTAAAATGGTTGGCTGTTGCTATTTTGATTTCTTTTTGTAGGGGAACTGGTATAAAAATAGCTCACATATAAAAAAACCATATAATAAATGACAGTTATTTAAATAACTATTATTTTATACTAATATAAATGAAGGGCAATAAAGATACCCATCATTTATACTGACTTTAAATAATGGGTATCTTATTCACCTGTCATTTAAAGTATGGTGCGAATTGTTACCATACTTTAAATAACGGGTATCTTATTTACCCATAATTTATATTCTCATTTCACTTATCCTTCTGTAAAAATTTTATTTTAATTGACGGTTTTATAACTGTCATTTATTGGTGGACTTTAGATGTCAGCCAAATAAATGTGTCATTTATGGACTAAAATAACTGTCATTTATTCCCTTTTTTGTAGTAGTGTTTGAGATCCTGAGGTTTTCAAAATTTCTAAATTAAAAGATTTTGGATTGATTAAGATTGCTTGCAGTGGAGCGCATGGTAATGTCAGTTAGGGCACTACATGAAAAGGTTTATAGTTATCTCCCACCTCAAAAGAAGCCAAAAAGAGCAAGAAAATCAAAGAAATCAAGGCCAAAATGCCATTGTATAGCAAAGATACATTTCTAGACAACAAGTACATAAGAAAGAAAAGGAGAAAAAGGATGCATCAAGCCAAGAAATTGTAAGGAAATTGCCATTCCCTCAAGCCTAAGTATCCAAATCACTAGCTCAAGCACCACAAGACTGAGAGATGATGAACTTTTGTAAAATCTAAGTGAATGTGCCTCTTTTAGACTTGATTAAGAACATTCGTAAATATGCAAAATTTATCAAGGAGTGTTGCACAAATAAGAGGAAATTTAAACCCAATCTAGAGTGCAATTGTCATCCTTTATTAGTGCCATCACAAATCCCCAACTTCTTATAAAGTGTGAGGATCTCAGATCCTTCACTATCCCTTGCCAAATTAGGCCTTTAAAGTTTTCTCATGCATTGATTGATTTAGGTGTAGCAATAAATGTGATGCCTACTTCCATTTATACTTCATTAAGAATTGATTGTTTGCATACCACTATCATGATTTGTCAATTGGCCAATAGAAATGTTAGGAGACCTCAAGGAATTGTTGAGAATTTGATTGTAAGTATGAAAAATCTTCTATTTTTGGTTGACTTTTATGTTTTGTATATGGCTAGCAAAGGAATGGGGAGAACATGCTTATTCTACGAAGGCCATTCACGAGGACTATAAAGACCCTTGTTGATATGGACAGTGGGACATTGGCACTTAAATGTGGTGATGAGAGTGTTTGCTTTAATATCTATGAAGCCATGAAACGTCCTTATGATGATTATTCTTTCCTAGGTTTAAATGCTATTGAAATTGTTGTTGATGACTTAGTAGATGAGCATGCTTTGTCTTTACCTCTTTCATGTGATACTTTGTTAGCTAATTTTGAGCCTAGTATTGATTGTTCTTGTATTAATGGAGTTTCATGTGTGATTTGTAAAGAGATTAATTCTAAATTGCTTAATGAGAATTTTTCTTTAAACTTATCTCTTGTGGAGGATTTGGATTTATCTTCTTTGATTTCTATGCTTAATCATAAGGAAGGTATTTCTCCTTGTGTTGTAGGTACCAAGGGCGTAGGCAACCATCATTCTCTTGATGTTCTTAGGATTCCTAAGCATGAGGATGGAAACCTAATCAAACAATAATAGAGGCCTTGGAAACTACGAATTCAAGTGAGAGCATTAACTAAAAGCAAGAAGAGGGTGAAAAGGTGGATAAATTGATAGATGAAGCAGGTTGCTCAATTCTGGAAAATTTTTCAGCAACATTATATAGAGTCAATCTCATCCAAGATAAGGAAATTGAAGAGGAGGAAGGCAAAGCAAGGATACATAAGGAGGTAGAACTAGTTCAAGATGAAATGGAGATTAGAATTCAAAGAAATATTGGTACAAAGCCTAACAATAATATGGATGGTAATGACTTTAATCTTGATGAGTTTCATGATGAATTGGCTTTGTTTCAAAGTACTTATTCTAACTCTCTTGTCACTTGTTATTTAAATTATGCTCCTTGCTCTATTTGCTTAGAAATTGATTCCTTTTCTTTAATAACAATAGCACTTCTTTGAACTCAAATGTGCTTGAAGAAAGGTATTTTGTGGAATTTATAGGTGCATATTTAGACATGGTTGAAATTGTTGATGAACTTGGAGGAATTGCATTTGAATTGGAAGAGGCCATGTCACTTAATGAAAGCTCTTCACAAACTCATGCTCTAGATTTTCAAGATGTGCTTTAAATTCATGAAGAGCTTGTTTGTGATTCTTTCAAAGAGATCATTTCATGTGATCTTGGATCAAACAACGGAAAAGCTTTGCTAATTGGGAATACTAGCATTTTGGAGAAGCATAATTTCAAGCCACCATGAAAGTTTGAAAGGTTGTATCTATCCTTGCTTATTACTTGATTTTTATTTGCACACATAGCACACAAGTGGATATACTTATTGATATATGCTTGCTGCCACTTTTCACACATGTGGAACACTTTTTTGCATGTGTTTATGCTTTGTTAAGTCTTGTTAAAGCGTAAGAGTGGGAAGGTATAACCAAGTTTATTTGTTTAGGATTTTTATTTTGTTTCCTTTATTTTCTTTGTTTTGATTTTGTTTTAGGAAATAAGTTGTGCCTTAACTTCTTGTGAGTTTGACTAGATCAAGTTCCATTTTTAGGTTTTTATAGTGCTGCTTTGTTTTCAATTTAAAAAAAAAAATCGCATCTTTTAGAGCTTGACAATTCCCTATTTTCATTTCTTTGTCTTAACTTCAAAAATTCATTAGGAACACATTTGAAAGGATTTTTGTCTTAGAGTGTTTTTTATTGAAATCTACATGAGTTAGATTCAATTTAAATTTGATTTGGTCAATTTTCAATATGAGGAGTGTTCTGTGTATCTTTTCTAAGCTATCAAGGTCTTGGGAGTCTTTAAGAGGATCCTAAAACTTTAAAGAAATTTTGACTCAGCATATCTCTCACATCTTGAATTTCTCCTTATTGTCTTGGTTCTATTTATTTTTTTTAGTATTTTCCTTGATTTTTCTTTATCTTGTTGAAACATTTATTGGAGTCTCATAAAGTATGAATTTCTATTTCTCCAAAATTGTGGACTGTAAGTGTGAAAAATTATAGGAATTATTGGAAGGAATTTTGAGCTAAAAGTTTTATATCATTTTTCTATGTGTGTCTTGTATCTTTCATAAAAGTTGCATGGGAATTTTTTGTGTGGATCTTCTATTATAAAATTCACAAGTTTACTATCCCTAGAGTGATATTTTCAAGATTTCCAGTATAGTCCCATTTTTAGTATTTTTTGGTCCTATGACCTTATTTGCTCCCAAAAATTTTTCGCTTGCACTTTTCATGCGTTCATTCATGGAATTAGTGTCTTTGGACATATTTGAGCATACATTGAGGATAATGCATGGTTTAAGTGTGGGGAAAGAGCATAAAAATTAGTTTTCTTTTGTTTTGTTTTGAAAAAATTGGAAAAATTATAAAAAATTTTGTTTTGATTTGTCTTAAGGAATTAAAATGTTTTTCGTTGGATTTTGGAATATGAACTTTTGAGATGATGTTGCCCTAATTTTTTAATTTACGAAGCAAGTTTTTTATTAAAGTGTGTGCATTTGATTAAAAAAGAAAAAAATTAGCCAATATGGAATGAGCCTTCAACCATTGAGGGTTTTGTCCTTAGTATTTGCACCCTCTAAAGCTTGTCTTTCTTTTAATCAAGGCTACATCATTGCATTTGTTGTAAACAAGATGATTTTGGCATTCATATAAAAAGAACAAGGCCTTTTAGCTAACCCTAATGTGATTTTGATTATCCCTTATTAGCCAATTTGAGCCTTTCTTTTGTTTCATTCATTTTTAAACACTATCTCTTTATTTTTTCATAGATTGCATGTACCCTTTTTAGTGTTCTTCAATGTCCTTAATTTTTTTTTGTTAAACTTAATGGATAAACTCACTCTTTCATTATCTTCCTACATCTATTCCATCTTCTTAAAGGAACAAGCCTTATTTTATGTGATTCTTATTCTTGAATATAAGACATTTTATAGCTTTTGTATGAAAAAAAATTGGAAACAATAGAAAGAAAAAAAAGAAAAAAATATATAAAAAAAGAATAGAAGAAAGATAAAGAAAGGAGAAGAGAAAGGAAAAGAAAGAAAAGAAAAGTTGTCAAAAAGGAAAAAAAATCAAAATAAAGAAAAAATGAGAGAAGAAAAAGAAAGGGAACGCAAAAGAAAAAGTCAAGCAAGAATGTGAGGGTTTTCTTAAGTTACAAGTCATCTTACTACATTGTTCCTTGTTCTATCATCTACTTCTCATTTTCGTTGTTTGCTTGAGTTTATATCCACTTAGTTAAGATTTAGAAAGTTTTGAACATTGTTGCATGCTCACATTGTAGCCAAGGCATGGTTTCTTGAGCCAAAACTCTACCCTTTCACATGCGAAGCCAAGTATATCCTTTTGATAGCCACATTACATCCATAATAAAGACTAATTGGTTCTTCAGAACATTTACAAATTAGTAGTAGAGAGGTAGAGGAATTACAAGCCTATGGTAGGGTGCTTTTTTAATGTACATGGAGTGAAATGATATACCTTTAAGCACTTGAGTGGATTAAGAGCAAACACTATACCCTTGTGAGGCTTTATCTATGATTTTGCATCTCTTTAATGGCTAATTTGTGAGGGATAAAGTTCTTTAATTGGGGAAGCAATATTTCCTTTGTTTGTATAAATTTTCTTTGACATTTGATTTGATTTCCCTAGGCATGTCATTTATATTTTCTTCTTTTATTTTTAGATCTTTGGGAACTGTGAGGGGAAGTATTCTTTTAATTTAATTTTTCTGGAAAGCAAAAGATTAGTGTGGGAGAATTTTGATAGGTCATATTTGTTACACACTTTTCTTAGGCATTTAGGACCACATTTCATGATAGAAAATGCTAAAATGTGCATTTTAGGTGTTAAAGTAGGGTTTTGAGCCCTAATGAGAAAGTGTGCACTTTAGGGGTACTTAGGTCATTTTTCAATTTGTTGGGAATTCAACAAAAAATTGGGAATTTTATGTGCATTAGTTTTAGGTCTATTATGGTTGAAATATTTGGTTTTAAAAGTCACATTTGGACCTAGGGTTAAAAAGTCAACATTTTAGGTTGACTTGCCAATTTGGCCAATTTATCCTAATTTGCATGCATGCATGGCGACTTATTTTTCTCATGTGCACTTGTAAAGTTTTGAATGAATTTTAAAAATATATGCAAAAAGATATTAGGGTTTGAATATTTTCATAATTATCACATGTGCAAAATAACTTAGTCAAATTTCATGTTGTTGTCTTAAGTGACACTTTGCATGGAAGATGCTTGGTTCAAGACTTGGCTTGTGGCATACAGGGAAGCTTGAAAATGGTGTGATTTATCAAGGCTAATGAGGCATACATGAAGTTTCCATGCACTTGCACACAAGAGATCAAGTTGACTTGTCGAAGCTCAAGATAGTTGCAATGTGGTTGAGAAACTTTGAAGAAAAATTCAGATATGATCTTAGGGCATCCTGGACGTGATTTTCAAGGTGTTTAGGGGAATAGAAGTGCTTAACATGTCCATGCACATATGGGATTAGAAAAGCAACATTGGAATTATCACCCAAGTTGACTTGCAACCTAGGTTACCCTTAACCTCACTTTACCTAATGACTTGTTTTAAGTCTTGTGACAACTTGTTTAGTAGGCAACCCTTATATTTTTTTCCAAAAAACATTAGAGAGGGCTTAGGATCAGATTTTCAGATCATTCACTCACATTTTGAATCTTCATCTTCATGTTCTTCAAGTTCTCTCTTACTTCTCTCTCTACACTTCTACTCTCTCTCCTCCATATCTTTCAATCTAACTATGCAAATTTCACCAAACCATTGCCATTCTCATCCTCTTTTCTTCCTCTACAAAACCTAATCACTTTCTCAAGGATTAAACCTTGTCTTCCCTAGGCAAAATTCATTAGAAAATTAGCCATGGAGTTGAAGCTTCATCTTAAAGAAAACTTGAAAATACAAGGCTAAGTTCTTAAAGGAGCCACTATGAGGAGGAAGAGGAAACCTTGATTTTGTATTATTTTCTAGCTAATTTTAAATTTCTTCTCTCTACTTTCTCTCTCTATAATTTTAAATTTGTATGACTCTTTGATCTTGTAATTTCAAGTAATGATTTATATGATTGAGAGATGCTTGTTGTTGCTTGAGTTTTATTACTTTAAGCTCTAGATTTTAGCCTTTTCAAGTTGATTCATAATCTTAGTTAGCTCGATAAGTCAAACATGATTTCTTGCTTTTTACAATCTTGCCAATTTGAATGCATCTAAATATCTTCATGAATCATAATCTTGAGCGTATAGATTCCCTCATATGTGCTTGACCTAATTGACTCATATTTGTAACATTTTGGTTAGGCTTAATGCTAGCTTTTCTTTGGCTCACCCCAAGACCATAATCTTGGATTAAGGTTGGTCAAGGTATTAACTAAGTCTTGGTTAGTATAACTAAGTCACTAAACTCAAAGAGAAGGAGAGCAGACCATACTAGCTAGGCCTTAGTCAAATAAGGATAGGTGACCAAATCCACATTGGAGTTCCTACTTTTAATAAGTTGGTAATCACCCATTTTATTCCCTCTAGAATTAGGTTAATTAGCTTTATTAGTTTGAACCTAATTCTATCAAAATCACCTTTAACTTATGGCACATTTTAAACCTAAATTTTCTAACTAAGCCTCCTCATAGAGATCGTGTAATGTCTGCCTTGACATTACCATGACAAAGCTCTTACACACTGTTGTGATAACCAGAATTAAATAAAATCCCAATTAAAAGTTATCACAAACTCAAGAGTTTAAAAGATAATAAGTCAAAATAATGGGATACTAAGAAAACCTTCTTTAAAATATGTTTTAAGCTCAAACCATAGTTGAAAATCAAATATATAAATATAGAAGCATGAAATTAAATAGCACTTCAAAACAAGCTAAAAAGCCATTTTTCCTAAAAATCTGGTTTGTCCACTATGATAGATGGCACAAAGGGATGAATCCCTTAGAAAGTATTTGTGCCATGGTGTAACTATCATACGTTGCGGTGCATACTTACTGTCATGACAATAGATTGTTGTCATGACAGCACTTCAAACTTCCAAAACATACTATTTCGCCATCCAAGATCTGATTTGGGTATTTCAAGTGTTCACACAAAACTCTTTGAGACCCCTAGCTAATGACACCAGTCTCATACCTAAATGATCATCTGTTAAAAAGATGGATACCCGAACCCAAAATAGTTTAGTTTCACCTCAAAAACACAATCAAAGGTGTCAAACTCACAATACTAAAAAATGCCATTAGCCTTAGAGACAATTTGACTACCATAAATGAACCATACACAATATAAGAAGCCAATCATATGACACAATTAGAATTCATACTTAAAATTACCACCCGACCCCTAATTGATAATAATAAAAAGTGTGATAAAACACATAGCACACATATTAATTTGGTCATTTCGTCACCTAAATCACTTCAAACATATCACTTGTAATTATATTGGCCAAGCATACTTATTCAATTACAATAACATCAACCTTAGGCCAAGAGACGCACACAGATCTAAATTCATATAAGTGATACAAAACAATGTCATGTTCCTAAGTTGGCATAATATAATATCAATATTCAATACAATACTAAAAAAGAGGAAAGGGAAGATCTATACAAACTATTTCTCTTTACTCTTTAGTCGCCCTTTCCCTTCCATTTTCCTATTGGCACCCTCACCTGTAAAATATAACTATAGGGCGGGATAAACATCTCAATAATAGATTAATTCACTACTATTAATTAACATGCACAACTATAATGGAGTAAAGCTATTAGGCATTAAAATATACTTTCAGCATATTATAACATACTCTTTTTCATAAACATAAATAATTTACCACTACATGATCATTCTACCATTCAGCCCCCATATCACCTTGACTAAAACTATAGGCTTTTGAACCAAGTGCACATCCATAATAGTTCAAGCTCACTTGGGTGATAGGATCACCCAGCTTAAGGTGTCCTATCTTACTTCTGGACTATGGTTTTCCCCTTATTGTTTACGAATTAGGGTGTCATTACTCCAATATCGTATCACTGATGCTAAGGAGCATCACTCTCTAGCACTGTATCTCGCATGAAGACTAAGAAAAAAAATCTCTAACACCATCCCTCACTAGACACTAAGGAGATACATGCCATATAGGCTTCCACTACTCCTTCCTACAGGTGAACTCCCCCCCCCTAACATGATCATACTCACACTCATCATATATAACACATATATATTTCAATTTTCTCAACTAGTCCATAAAATTTTTCACTATTCTCATCATTTGCAATAGTTTTTCACGCACAAAACCACATTTCACAATATATAAGGTTATCAAATGTCAAGTAATAAATTTTAACATATACTCATAAACAGTTAAACAATATAATCAATTAGTGTAAATTATTCTGTTACCTCAACACTTTATCACACAAAAGGGTTATCATGGCTCAAAATTAACTCCACTCGTTCTACATGCATGAGGTAGCTCAAGAAACATTCAATCTATATAATTAAGTGACAATTGTTAATTATCACTCTGGATGAACCCCAAATTCTCTAGGTTTTAAGTGCTTATAACATTCAAATTATCTAACAACACTAACCATTTCCAAACACTCTAACCATCCTATTAAACATTCCAATATACCAAATTCATAATCCAGTTCCCTAAATTGTCTTAAAATCTTTAAATTATGCCTAAAGTTCATCTAAACCCTCTACAAAAATTCCAACTCACCATAAAACTCATAAACCTAGGCTTAAAGGCTTGATTTAACTCCTAATACCTTAAATAAGCCAATAGGTATGGTCTAAACCTAAGGAAACTGAAACAAGCCTCGCAATACTTCTTAATCATAATTTTGCATAAAAGAGGGAGAAGAGGGAATGTGGAATTTACCCAATAATTATTCAAGCTCTAAATGCCTTCAAATCTCTCATAATGTCAAGCCCTAGAAGACCATGTGTAACATCCTGAATTTTTTAATCCTATGATTAGTGATTAGTCAAGGGTGAGGTAGAAATTAGTATGGGATTAGAGATTCAGATGATTACTTATTGATTTGACTTGTTAGTATATTGTATGAGTAGGTACAAGTGAGGAGTGCATTTTGGGTCAAAGAAAGTACATGTGGTGGGAATAAATCTCACTGTACCATGTACAGTGGCTTGTGTTGTATGCACCACGACTCATAGACCATAAATTGCCTTCATAAGTCTTGAAATTTTAAAAATTCAAAAGAATAAAATTGAAAAACACATGAGATAGGGAGAGGAGAAGGGCTGAGAAGCTAGAGCAAGCCATTTTAGAGCAGTGGAAGGTAGTTCTAATTGATAACTGGTCAAGTAAGCTACGTATAACTTTTGCCTTTCATTCTACACAAATTTCTCTGAAAACAAGTTATAGAGAAAATTGAATTAGTAGAAATTTAAAGGGTTTGATTTTGCCCAATAGTAATAAAAAGGTTATCAAAGTTAAATTAGAGCTTTGTGATTAGCTTAAAGTTGAACGGTAGAGCTTTGAACCAGTAGGCTCAATTTTGACTTTAGAGAGAGAAGTTAAGGCAAAAATTATGTTTAAGTGAAATAAGACTGGTTAAGGTGATGTAAAGTAGTAATGGGAAGTAATAGACTTAAAATGGATAAATGGAAAGGATTTTACGGATGGATATAACCTTAAGTAGTAAAAATGAGTTTGTGGTCAAAATGGACTAAATGACTAAAATATGTAAGTGTGTTTAGATTGGCATATTGGACGTGTGAGTAGAGGAAGGAAGCTTAAGATAAGTTATTATGATAGTTAGATCCACGGGTAAACATTTCTAGTGACAGAAGGGTTGAGGTAAGCGAATAACTTCCTTTATTTGATTGCTTATATAATTGTATGTTAATATGCTATACAGTGCATAAACTTGTTTTGGATTAAACATGATTTATAGCATTGTGTCAATGTTGCATGAAATGGCCTTTAGTTGAAATAAAGCATTGAAATGTGTGATTTCAAATGAAATGTATATATATTTATTATGTGTAAGAATGAGTAAAATGGTAAATGGGAATCTTAAATGGTTTGAAAGGCATGATCATCATAGGGAGTAGGAGTTCATCCGAGTAGAGAAGATGATAAAGATCATATAGCAAGGTGTCTTAGTACCTGTTAGGGTACAGTATTGGAAACAATTTTCCTTAATGCCTTGTAAGGTGTGGTGTTGGAGAATATCTCGTTTAGTGCCTATTGAGGTACAGTATTAGCAATGAGAGACTCCTTAGTGTCTTATGATAAGTTGTTGGAGTCATGATACCCCATTATCTATATTGGGGTATAGTCTATTGTGCATTAAAAACATCTTTAGCTCGGTAATTCTACCACTGCAGGTGAGCTCAAGGCCAATGAGAGTGTACATCGCCTATGGTTTCATGTCTGGGTGATTCAAAGGTTGGTCAATAATAATCATACTATAACATGTTATATGATGCTATGAGATGTTATGAGATGATATGTGTTATGTGAAAATGAATAGAAATGACATATGTGATATCAATGCTATTTTAATGAGATTTCAATGATATACTATGCTTTACTTTCATATTATTGCATGTGATAGTCAATAAGACTGAGTTATTATATTACTAAAATTTTTATCTCACCCCTGTGGTTACATATTTATAGGATCGGGAGTAATTTGGCTAAGGAAAGAGAGTCTAGACTAGCTTGAGTTGTGAAGTTGTGTACTCTGAGTCGGTGTAATGAACTGTAAACTTGTGTATATATGTGTATATGAGTTTCCATAGGGTGCATGCATGAATTGAATAGATATTTTGTGAAGTCTAGCATGATTGTGTGTATATGTGTTGAATTAAAACAAAGGGCTATGATTTAAATGTTTGTGATTTAAATGATTGTGATTGTTGGCCAATCTTATGCCCAAGTGAGAAATTATTGATAAAGTGAGTAATTTGAGGCTAAAATTGTATTTGAACATGAAAGTATATAAATGTGATTACAAATAGCCAAGTGGGCTAAGTTATGCCAAGAAATGGCATTTTATGCAAAAATTATGAAATGTGGAAACTTGGCCATAGAAGGGTCAAATTTGATGTATGAGTATGATTGGGATAAATTATAATCAATCAGGTGTTATTAGGTCCTTTTAGACTTGATTTAAGGCATTGTGTGGTCTCATGAGAAAAAAAGATGATTTGAACATTTAGGCAAGCAAATTTTTCAAAAGAAAGTGAATTTTTTCACCTCAGTGTCTAAATTTTAATCGGATCATTAGATCTTGTCCAAACCTATCTCATTAGTTAGCTTACAAGTTAAGCTTCATGTGGCCACTTTAATCACTCTAATCGGATACTGTATGTGGAAATGGCACACGTCCAAAGTTTATCATTTTTTATGTTAAAACGACACTAGAATTTCGGATAGGCATGCTATGGCACATGGTGACACATGTCATAGTGTATGGCTTTGTGCCACAAGCTGCAATGCATTTAGTGCACGGATCAAATCACAACTTTATTTTATGATGAAATGCATGCAATTGAGATAGGAATGTTGGTGGGTTATATGCACTACATATTAGAGTAATGTGTAAATTCTTTTTGTGTGTTTTGCTCTAATGATTATAGTTTTATGTAAAATGAGTCTTGGGCTTAAGCTTTTCAAACAAAATGTTTGCTTACTAATTGTTGTGAATGGTGTGGTAACACCATAATCTTCTCCTATATTGAGTGGATATAAGAGAAGGTACACCATGAGCTTTCTCTATCACTCCTCGCAATGTCTCTCTTTATTCTCTAATTTTGGTCTATTTTTCATGAACTGACAAGTATTGATTTTACATGCTCACCATGACATATTGACATGCTCACTGCGGTGTATGATACAAAAGGTCCTACTAAAATTTAAACTCCCTTCCATGTCATGGCCTACTCAAACATCGACCTAGCCTTCTCTAAGCTATCTAAGGTTTCAAAAACTATATTAGTCTCTTATAAACATCATTAATCACTAGTGTATCTAAATTGAACAAAATACCCTTTGAAATACTGTGAAAAATTCCTAATTAGAAACTTAAGATGCTACAAATTGACCTAGGTTCATACTAATACTACATTAGTATAGCTTAATATTATTTCTAGGGTAGCAACAACCTTAGTCAACAGACAGCAATGTATGGTGTCTCCACCCACGGTGCATGTCATAGGAAGTTAGGCGTGTGGCTCTGTGCCACATGCCATGCCACAAGTACTGCATGCTATAGTTGCATGGCACATATTTCAACCTAATTTTATAATTTATGATGCATGCAATTGGTGCTATGAATGCATGTGATTTTCTTTTGCTGTGTATTGCTTAAATGTGTTGTGATTTATTAATTTTGCAAATGAGTCTTGGGCCTAAGGTTTTCAAACAAAATATTTGATTACTGGTTGGTATGTTTAGTATGGTGATTGGTTAATCATCTCTTATGTTTGGTGGACAAAAGGAAGGTTACATTTGGTATCAGTTTCTTGAGTTTTAAGATTGATTGTGGTCATTCTTTGATGTATTCATTCTAGATTCGATATGGCAACTTATAATTGTTCATTACATGACTCTTTCCTTAATATTCTTTGTGTTTCTTATTCTCATTCTTTAGGAGGGGAGAAAATACTATAGTATGAGGAGAGGCACTCGTGCTATAAGTGCTATGTCTAGACCCATTATTGAGGAGGAGGGAGAGCCAAAAGTTCAACTAGTTCAGCTATAAAGATATAGACATGATGAGCTACTTAAGAGCTTATAGATATAGTAGTAGATATAAGGCATAATGTTTAAGATTATGACACAATCCTAAGAGATAGAAAGCAAGAAGGGAAGTTTGAGGCTTAAAAATATCCTAGTGCATGAGGAAGCATAGAGCAGACCCGGACCATCTCAAGGTTCGGGTAGTAGGCAAGAAGTTGTAGCATTGATCTATCAATTGATCGTGCTTGAAAAATATTTGTTCAGCTGAACCTACCGATGTTTGATGGTTATGAGAGAGAGGGAAGCAGAATTATGGATCAAGAAACTATAAACCATCTTTGAGGTAGTAATTACCCCTGAGCATAAAGTTATCCTTGCCACAATGCAATAAGTTAATGCTGCCAAGGGGTGGTGGGAGTCTATGAGACCAACTAGTGGTATTCGGTTGAGTTGGGACACATTTTCGAGATCTTCTTTGATCAATACTTCCTGGTTTCCTTCAAAACTGAGAAGGAAGAAGAGTTTCATGCTTTCAGGCAAGGAGACCTTGATGAGGAGGAATTCATAAGAAAGTTTGAATGACCTATTGGCTTACTCCATGTACCTCCAACACAGCAGTGATATAAAGTGAAAAGCTGAGTAGTTTTTAAAAAAGATAAGACTTAGAGTATCGACAGTAAATTGAATTGATTGATGTGACAACTTATAAGGAAATGTGCCACAAGCTGAGAGTAGTAACAAGGCATGGTAGAGAAAACAAAATGGCGAGAGGAGGCAAGACAATATAGGGAGATTTTCATCCCTTTTAAGGCTGAAAGGAAAATTTTTTAAAAGGCTTCGGTTCAATGCCAATAGTTCTAGTTGAAGGAGAGGATATGTTAGAGGGTCTCAATTTCGATCTGTGTAGAGAGGGGTCAGTTTAGAGAAGAAGAGGTGCAAGGATTAGGCCTCCATAGTCTTTTATGCAAGCATCTAATGTTTCTACTGCCAACTTCAAGTATTGGAAGGACACCTCTTATAAACATTTATAACCAATCTCATTCAAGAAAATGTTAGGTTGCTTCTAGTATGGCAAGTCAGGACACAAAGTGAGATAGTGCCCACAGGGTAGAGTTGAAAGAAGTAAGTAGTGTTTTACTATTCTTGGTTGAATGTTTGCAATTATGCAGGAAGGGGCTACTCTAAAGCATCTAAACCTGATCAGAGGTATAATTTCTATTTATGGTGATGGAGTAGAAGTAGCAGATTATTGATTATAATGGCATGCATTCTTATGTGTCTGAGGAATGTGTGAATTGATTTCAACTATCTTTGTGAGAATACTATGCTCCTTAGAGTGACGATACCTCTTGGATCGTCTAATATTACCAGTAGAGCTTGTCAAGGTGTGGAGATTCGATTTAGGGACAGACTTCCAAGAGTGATCTATTTGTATTCCTATGAAAGGAATAGATGTAATTATTGGCATGGATTAGTTAGCAACGAATAATGCTATGCTTGACTATGCCATCATGGTGGTTTTGCTACTAGTATTGTGTGCAACATTGGATTCCTTAGCGCAACCTAAGTTTTTATTAGTGGTTAGTGCTGAGAAGTTTAATTTGGCAAGGTTGTGATCTATATATATGGTGTTCTTTATAACTAGCATGGTGTATGATGGTGGAACTAAGAAGATCAGGGTAGTAAGTGAGTTCCTAGAGGTATTTTTGGTGCAATGACTAGATTACCTTTTGGAAGGGAAGTAGAGTTCTTAATTGATTTAGTTTCTAAAAATGAACCAAAATCAAAGGCCCCGTTATAGATTATCACCTTTAAAATTAGCGTTGAGTTAATGAAGCAAATTGAAGACTTGCTAGACAAAGGGTTTATTAGACCGAGCGTCTCACCTTGAGGGTCACCAGATTGTTTATAAGGAGGAAGGAGGGTAATTTGCATCTTTACATTTTTTATCTGTAATTGGACAAGATGACTATGGAGAACAAAGAACAAGTATCAATCGAGTGGTGCCTCAGTCTTTTTTAAGATTGACTTGAGGTTAGGGTATCATTTGTTAAGAGTTAGTGCAATGGATATACCCAAGACAGCTTTTAGAACTTGATATGGACATTATGAATTTTTGGTTATGCCATTTAGTTTGACCAATATGCCAACAGTGTTTATGGCCATACTTGGATCAGTTTATAGTACTCTTTATAGATGACATCCTGATCTATTCTGAGGATAAGGAGCAATATATAAAGCATTTAAGGATTGTGCTTCAGATTCTAAAAGATAAGGAGTTGTATGCTGAGCTCAATAAGTGTGAATTTAGCTGAGAGAAGTCTATTTTTTAGGACATATAGTGTCTGCGGATAGAATTTCTGTGGATCTGTGTAAGGTTGATATAGTATTGAAGTGGGAGCATCCTAGTTCAATGATAGAGATACGTAATTTTATAGGATTAGCTATGTATTATTGATGATTTATCTAAGGGTTTTCCCAAATAGCATCCTCTTTAACTAAGTTAATATGAAAGGATTAACCTTACATATGGGATGACCGGTGTGTAAAGTAGCATTTCAACAGCTAAAAGAGAAGTCAACCACAATGCCAATGTTGATTATCCTTAATCCTAGGTCACTTTATGAGGTATATACAAATGCATCATTAAGAGGTCTTGGATGTGTTTTTGATGCAAGATAGTCAGGTCATAGCTTATGCTTCTTGACAATTGAGACCACATGAAGAGAATTATTTTGCACATAACTTATAGATCACAATAGTGGTGTTTTCTTTAAAGCTTTGGTGGCATTACTTGTATGGTGTGTTATTCATTATATTTAGGGACCATAAGAGTTTGAAATACTTGGTGGATCTAAAGGAGCTGAATATGAGGTAAAGGAGATGGATGAATCTTCTTAAGGATTATAATTTTAGATTAAATACCATCTAGGTAAAGCTAATATGTTTATTGACGTATTGAGTTGGAAAACTTTGTATATGGAAAGTCTGATGGTGTGAGAGTATAGATTGATGGAATCATTTGTTAAGTCATAGCATGATGCGCCACTAAAGGTGTTAGTTGGTTCTTATTCCACGAAACTCAGCAATGATTTCTAGAGATAATTGAGAGAATGATATAGTTAGAAGATAAATGTCTCTTAGGGATTAGAGAAGAGATTGAAGCAAGTCAGGCCATTGATTTTAGTTTCAATAGTGATGGTTTTGTTGTCTAACAGGATAGGATTTGTGTGCTTGATGATGCTGATCTGAGGAAGGTCATCTTGAGTGAAGCTTATTGTATACCAAGAAATTAGGTGATACTGGTGGTGGTCTAGTATAAAAGATATTTATTGTAGTTTGTGACTTGGTGTTTAACCTATTAAAAGGTTAAAATAGAGCACCAGAGACCAAGAAGAATATTGCAACCCATAGATATTCCTAAGTGGAAGCGGGGGAAATCATTTCTATGGATTTCTTAACTGGATTACTGAGAACTCAGCAAGGCACGATGCCATTTGGTTTATAGTTGATAGACTCACTAAATCAGCTCATTTCCTAGCAATTCAAATTAGTGATTCTCTTAGCAGAGATCCTTATTTGAGAAGTTATAAGGCTACATGGTGTGTCAAAGAATATAGTATCTGATAGAGATTCAAGATTTATGTCTAAGTTTTAGGGAGCTTTGCAGCTTGCCATGGGTATTGAGTTGAGATTCAGTATGGCATATTGCCCACAAATGGATGAGCAGATAAAGCAAACCATACAGATCTTAGAGGATATGTTGAGAGCTTATGTATTGGAGTTGAAAGGTAGTTGGGATAGCCATCTTTCTTTGGCTAAGTTTACTTACAGTAATAGTTACCACTTTAATATTCAGATGGCACCATATGAGGCATTATATGGGAGAAAATGTAGATTGCCTCTTTGTTAGACAGAATTAAGCGAGAGGAGTTTATTGGGACCTAATGTTGTGGATTAGATAACTTAAAAGATTGAGTTAATCCGATAAAAGTTGTTGATGGCTCATAGTAGGCAGAAGAGTTACGTAGATAAGTGAAGAAGGTAGTTAAAGTTCTTAATGGGAGATGATGTGTTTCTAAGAGTTACACCAGTAACAGGAATCATGAGGTTGAATAAAGATAAGAAATTGACTCCTTGATTCATTAGGCCTTTCAAATTATAGAGAGAATTGACCAATTACTTACAGAATTGCTTTGTCATTATAGTTGTCTGGTGTGCAAGATGTGTTCCACATATTGCAACTCAAGAAATATTAACCAAATCTCTCACATATGATGAAACCAGAGGAGATGAGCTTTAGGAGGATTTGACCTTTAAGGCTTAACCAAAACGGATTGTAGATGTGATAGAGAAGTTATTGAGGAAACAAACCATAAGATTAGTTAAGGTTTTCTAGTGAGGCATGGCTCTTGGTGATGCTACTTATGAGATAGAGGATAAAATGAGACAATGATATCCCCATCTACTTTCATAGTTATATGTTTAAGTGTTTTATGTATTTTGGGGGCAAAATTCTTAAAAGGAGGAGAGAACTATAACAACCTAAATTTCTTAATCCCGTGATTAGCTGTTAATTAAGGGTAAAGTGGTAATTATTATGAGACTAAAGATTCAGATGAGTAGCTAATGATTTAACTTTTTAAGAAGTTAAATGAATTGGTATGAGTGAAAGGATCGCATTTCAGATTGAAGCAAGTGTACGTGGTGAGAATTCTTCTCATTATGCCATATGCCACAACTTGTGCTTGCCGTAACGAATGGACTAGAAAGTGACTTCTTAAATTGTGAAATTTCATGAATCTTAGAAGACAGAAATTAGAAACACAAGAAAGGGAGAAGAGAAGAAAAGTGAAGGGTGTTCTAGGGCGAGAGATTTTGAAGTAGTAGAAGGTGCTTCTAATCAATAACGTAGAAGGTAAGCTACATATAACTCTAACCTTCCATTCTACCTACATTTATCTGAATATGAGTTATAAAAAAATTGAATCGTGTGAAATTTAGGGGGTTGATTCTTGCCTAATAGTAATAAAAAGGTTCTCAAGAATTAAATTAGAGCTTTGCAACTGGTTTAGAGTTGAATGATAAAGCTTTCAACTCATAGGCTTTATTTGGCCTTAATTCAAAGCGATTTTAGGGTGGAAATCATGTTTAAGTGAAATGGAACCAATTGAGATGATATAAAGTAGTAATTGAGTAGTAACAGACTTATCTTAGATAGATAAAAAAGAATAGATAGCTACATGTAGCCATAAGTAGTAACTATGTGTTTTTGGTCAAATTTGACCAATTGACTAAATTCTACCAAATGTGTTCAGATTAGCATTTTGTGTATGTGAGTTGACAAAGGAAACTCGTGGTAAGCCATAGTGGTAGTTGAAATTTATAAGTAACCTTTCTAGTAACAGAAGGGTTGAGGTTGAGGTAATCGAATAACTTCCTTTCTAGTAACCTTTCTATTGTTTTGAATTGAGCATATTTTGTAACATTGAACATTTACTTCATAAAAAGGGATTTTGATTCAATAAGTAATGAACTTTGTGAAATTTGATATAGAAATGTGTATATGTATATATATGAGTAAATTGTGATTGGAACTTATGAAAGGTTCAGAAAGCATGATCATAGGGGTAGAAGTTCACCTTAGTGGAGAGGTGGTGATAAGACTAAATGACATATTCTCCTTAGTGCTTGATGGGGTACGATGTGGAGAACTATACCTCTTTAGTGCCTTTTGAGGTACAGTATTGGAGAAGATCTTCTTAGTGCCTATTGAGGTGCAGTTACTGGAGATTTAGACTACTTAATGTCTATGTGATATAGTGTTAGAGTCAATGACACCCTATTGTGTGTATTGGGGAAAAACCATAGTTAGAAGTGAGATAAAAACACCTTTGGCCAAGTAATTCTACCACTAAAGGTGCGCTTAAGGCTAATAAAAGTGTATATTAGTCTAAGACGAGCCTATGGTTTTGTGTCGAAGTAATTTAGAGGTTCAGTCTGTAATAATCATGCTATATGCTGTATATGTGAAAAAGAGGTGAAAAGTAGTAAAAGTAGTGACATATGTTATATTGATGTGATTTAAGTGAAATGTGTGATATATGTTATGTTTAAATGGTATACTATGCTTTACTTTCATAAGGTTGCATATGATAGTCAATAAGAGTAAGTTATTCTATTACTGAGATATTTATCTCACCCCTATGGTTACATTTTACATGATAAAGTAGTGATCAGGGCAAGGGAAAAGAGTCTAGATCAGCATAGTGGTGCAGTGGTCATGTGAAAGCTCTGAGCTTGTGTAATGAACAAACTTAGTGTGAATTATATGTAAATAAGTTGCTATAGGAGATTGCATGAATAGTTGGCTTGAGGTTTAGTTGAAACTATAGAAATGTCTAGTGATAATGGTGAATCTTCGCCCATGTGTGAGATTATAATGAAATGAGTAATATGGGGCTAAGATTGAGCACCGATTATGTTATGTGCAGATATGTGATAAGAAGAGGGCCAAGTGGGCTAAAATAATTAAATTGTAATAAGTTAATAAATGTGAAAATTGGTTGTTGAGGAATCAAGTTTTGATATACTTGTATAAATGAGTTTTGTTGTGGTTAATCAGGTGTATTGGGTCCTTTTAGACTTAGTTTAAGGCCTTGTGTGGTCTAATGAGAGAAAGGGATCGATTTGAGCGCTTGGGTGAATGAAATTTTTGCTAAAAGTGACTTTTTATACCTTAGTGTTCAAATTTTGATTGGACCATTAGACTATATCTAAACCTATCTCATTAGCTAGCTTATAAGATAAGCTTCATATAGGCATTTGAATCACTTCAAACGGATGTCGTATGTGAAAACGGCGCACGCCGGAAGTTTGTCATTTTGCCATGGCATGAGACACCATGAGCCGTAACGCGCCAGTCTGAAATTTCTAATATCATTCATAGTTTATGGTGTCTCACGCTATGCCACATGACATAAAAAGTTAGGCGTGTGGCTTTGTGCTATATGCCGTAGTGCATGTACTGCATACCATAGCGCATGGCCTATATTCCAAGATGATTTTGTAGTTTCTAATGCATGTAATTGGTGCTTTGAATGCATGTTATTTTCTTTGGTTGTATATTACTCAAATGCATTGTGGGTCGATGATTTTGCAGAGATGAGCTCCTTGGTGTGTTTTCCCTCTTTTCTTTCTTCTAAACCACAAGCCAATCATGAGATAACTTATTTAGATTCTATGTCATGTGTCATGGTGCATGCAATACATGTTGCAACATGTGGAACAATGAGACAAATCTCACAAGTTCTAGTACGTTATGTTTCAATTTGTAGTTCTACCATCCGATCTTATAACCACATCAACCAATTAGCAACACACATTAACCCCTATCCAAAACCATAACTAATATACTAATTACTAATTTACTCTAAATTAGTAACTAGTTTCCTTGGATTGAGATTTAGAGTGTTACAGGTCAGGTTGGTGCTTCTTGAGTTGTAAGACATGAAATATGTCATGTACACCCAATAAATAGGAGTTAGGCAATTCAATATGTGTTGCCTCCTCTCATGTCCTCCTGATACAGGAGAAGATTAACAGAATCACCACATTAATCACACAAATCAATAATCAAATATTGTTTGAAATGCTTTAGCTAATGACTGTTTGCAAAATCTTTAAAACCACAATACATTTGAGTAATACATAGCCAAAGCAAATCACATGCATTCAAAGCACCAATTGCATGCATCAAAAACTGCAAAATCAGGTTAGAATATAGGCCATACACCACAGTATGAAGTATATGTGCCGTGACATATAGCACAAACCCACACGCCCAACTTTTTGTGTCATGTGTAACATCTAGAAAATTTTAACCCTGATTTATTAAACTAATTAGGGTAGTTTAGTGAAGTAATGAGGCATGTGGCCAGAGGGGCTTAACTTAGTATAATTGATGAGATTTCAGCCTAAAAAGTGGGTCCGGATCGATAGCTAGCCACCCGAGCAAGGAAAGAGGATGAAAAAGTGAAGAGTTGTGTTCTGTGCCACATGTCGTGGCGCGTGGTTGCTTGCGCGGCATGTGGTTGCTTTGCCATGACTCACAGACATAATTCAAACGTAACGGACTCCTCTGTACCATGTACCACTGTGGAAGGCAATGTACACTACGGCACATGCCAAAATTAGATAAATCAGCTCGTGAGCTGTGTGAAAACATAAGAGAAAAAGAGGAGGAAAATGAAGAGCTTGGTGTTAGCTCTACTAGGGCACAACTTTTGGTCCCATTGTTGATAGATTGAAGCTCCTAAACACCTAAGCTAAGATCATGATGCCTTCTTCTTCCTTTTTCTCCCTCATTTATGATTATTTATGGTAGGGTTTGAGTTAGGAGATGAATTTTTGGTCCATAAGAATATGGGTCTAATTTCATTGTTAAAATGAGATTAATGAGAGTGATTTAACGTATTAGAACACCATATTAATGATTTTGCAAGTAGTTGGTCCATGGTAACATTTAATATGCAAAATTAGTATTTAGGAGGTAGTTGAAAGAGGTTAATGTACATAAATGGAATCTAATGAGCCCATTGGGTATAAATGGGTTAGTGATTTTGAGTTGATAAAAATAGTGTATGAGGAGTTCTAGATTGATAAAGCTTAAAGAGCTAGATGATGATGATATCCTTGTGATTTGGTTGTAGAAAGGTTCGTCTTGGCACCTTTTGAGCTTGTTGAAGCTTTGGAAAGTTGATATAGTGAGGGGTAAACCTTTGACCTCTTAAAGGTTTGAGGTAACCTGGGGAAACTTAATTTTTATAGTTGTATGTTAATTATGTTGTGAAATGTGATTTATGGTTAATTTGATGAAGCATGTTGGCAAGTGTTGATTTATGAAATGGTTTCTTTGAAAGAAAACCTTCATTTCTACCATTATTGATGTTTTATGAAATTAATTGTAAATTTTGAATATAGGGGTGGAGAATTGTGATGAAATATGTGTTTTAAGTGTAGAGAAATTATGTTATGTGAGTTCATGTTTGAGAAAAAATTGTTAAAATGCATATTATGTGTGAAATGTGCATAGCATGATCATTGGCAAGAGTTCGCCTTGGGAGAGGAGTAGATTGGTTGAAATCTATGTAGTATTGGTAGTGATCGTTGGAATCGGGAACTAGCCTTGGCACTGACTGTTGGAATCAGGAGGTAGCCCTTGTCCCATGGTTGATTGGAGACTGTCCTACTTGTTCTACGAGGGACTTGAATCTAACTAGTCTCCATCGGTTCATGAGGAGGCTAGATTAGGGGTACGACACCCCATAGTTGTTAGTATTGGGGGAAACTAGATTATATAAGTGAGTGAGTTAACCCTAACCCAGTAGCTTCTCACAAGTAAAAGGCTGGGTTAGTTCGTGAAGGACATAGCCATGTGATAGCCATCGGTTTTGTGTTGGAGGTAATAGGAGGATATAAGGTTGGCATATTATCATGCATATAGGTCTGCCATATGGTTGTTAATTTTGTGGTCCGGTACGTGTTAAGGGTGCATGGTTGTTATTTTTCCGACCTTGAGTTATGTTTCTGAAACAACATGATATAGTGTTTTGCGGCAAGCCTGGTCACATGGTTGTTAGTTTTGGAACCGTGGGCTAATGCTCTGTGATATGTGCATTTATATGCCTAATTGCATCTATTTACAATTAATATGTAACTGTAAGGGTTAAGTAAAACTTGGTTATTGAGTGGTTGTACTCACCCCTCAATTCTCAATATTTTCAAGACTTAACTCATCGGATCCATGTTGGGGAAAACATACTGAGGCTTAGGATTGGTGGAGTGAATCCTCTTTATGCCTCTCTTTTATGATTTACATGTGTGTTTGTTAATGTAATTGCCAACTAGGATTAATTGTCATGATTGGTGTACTACTTGCATGATTTTGTATTTAACTAGTGTATTTTGTGCCTTGAGTTAGTGAGTTTTTGTTGTGAATCTGAGGATAGGGCCAAAATACTTGTGCAAGTAGGAACATATGTTTTTGAGAAATATGAATGAAATAGTTAAATTGTGCAACTTTTCCTCCCCCTCTAAGTTTTGTGAAAATTGGAGTTAAGTGGTGATTTTGTGAAATAAGTGTATTTGATTGTGTGTAACGTGTTGCACAAGTCCGCAAGAGTCCATTGAGTGTGGTTGAGTTAGAATACCTCATTTGGGAAAATTTTGAAAATGTGTCAAAATGGTTTTAGTATCCAACTTTTGATAGAAAATGAATTGAGAGTGTGAAACGGGTGCCATTAGCTAGAGCTAGGAGGAAGCTCCGTGTAGACATAGAACCACCTCAATCGGACATTAGATGGAGATTTGGGATACGTTAGAAGTTACTCCCTGTGCTGTTAAATGACAACACTGATCTATCAAATTTCGTGCAATGCACCATGGCGCATGGTGCCTCACACCGCGGCCACATAGCACAAAGAGACACGCCGGGTCGCACAAGCCGTAAGCCATGGCACACGTGTCATTTTCTTACACAGAAATGATTTTTTGAGTTCTAAACACTAATTATTTGGGTCCCATTTAATTTTCAAGCTTCCTGCTTTATTTTTAAAACTCTGATTTAGAGTCCTTAAATTTATGTATGGGATTCAAAATGGAAGATTGGGATTCATTTGAAATAATTTTGTGAAATTCTCTTTAGCACCTTAGATAATTATAAGATTGGAGTTATTTATGTTTTAACCTCAGGGAGGTTACATCATGCGTGATAGCATGAGACACCATGAGCCGTACTATACTTGTTTGAAATTTCTACTATTATTTGAGAGTAAAATAACAAACTTCTAGCATGCCCATTTTTACATACGACCTTTTGATTGGAGTGATTCAAGTGCCCACATGAAGCTTATCTCATAAGCAGTTAATGAGACAGGTTTTCATGATCTAAGGGGCCGATCAAAATTTGGACTTAGGTGTAAAAAGTCACTTTTTCTAAAAATTTTGTGCACCCAAGTACTCAAATTAATCCCTTCTCTCATTAGACCATACAAGACCTTGAATCAAGTCCAAAAGGACCTATTACACCTAATTGACCACAACATAACACACATACACATAGAGAATATATATATATATATATCAAAATTTGACCCAACAACGGTCAATTTTCACATTTTCCCAACTTTACACAATATGTTTTAAATTGGCATAACTTGACCTTTTTCCAACACATTCACATCCATAACATATTTTCTACTCAATCTTAGCCCTAAATTACTCATTTCATCATAATTTCACACATAGGCTTAATATTCACCATTTTCACCACATTTCCACACAAATTCACGTAAATCTTAGCCTCTGAATCATTTTACCACATGTATACACAATTAGGCTAGGATTTCACAATATCACTACTCAAAACATACATGCAACCCTATGGTAACTTATATACATATATATATATATACATAAGTTCTCAGTTCATTACACAAACTCAAAAGGTCTCACAACCATGGCACTAGTATGCCAGTTAAGACTCTCTTCCCTTGCCCTAATCACTACTCTGTCCTATAAAACAATGCAATCACAAGGGTGAGATAAAAATATTAATAATTGAATAACTCACTCTTATTGACTATCACATGTAACTTATAAAAGTAAAGCATAATATATCATTTAATATAACATATCACATATTTCATTTCAAATATCACTCATATCAAACATTTCATCACTTTTACACTTGTTTCATACTTTTCTCCACTTTTACAACATATAACAACATATA
Organism: Prosopis cineraria; assembly: GCF_029017545.1. Taxonomy (NCBI): domain Eukaryota; kingdom Viridiplantae; phylum Streptophyta; class Magnoliopsida; order Fabales; family Fabaceae; genus Prosopis; species Prosopis cineraria. Next base: position 32,994,132 of record NW_026555342.1, read on the forward strand.
ACATCACATAGCATGATCACTATCGACTGAACCTTTAAATCACCCTGAGATGAAATCATAGGCTTGCTTTAGACCAATTTACACTCTTATTGACCTTGATCTCACCTTTAGTGGTAGAATCACCTAGCTAAAGGTGTTTTATCTAACTTCAAACTATGGTTTCCCCTAATATACACAATGGGGTGTCATTGATTCCAATATTATATCACACAAATACTAAGGAGTTCCAAATCTTCAACCCCGTACCTCAATAAGTACTAAGGAGATCTTCTCCAACATTGCACCCCAAAAGGGAGTAAGGAGGTATAATTCTCCAACACTACACCCTATCGGGCATTAAAAAGAATATGCCATATGGTTTTATCACCACACTCTATATGGGTGAACTCCGACCCCTATGATCATGCTTTCCGAACCATAAAGGTTTCCCATCACCATTTTACATTTTTCTCATAACATATCTATAGACAATATATATTAAATCTATGTTTCAATAATTCTATTTGATCAAAATCTATTTCATGCAACATTCATAAAATGCCATAAATCATGCTTAGTTGAAAACCATTTCATGCTCTACATAGCACACTCACACACAGTTATAACAAATAGTCAAACAAAGAAAGTTATTCAGTTACCTCAACCTTTCTGTCACTAGACATGTTACTTGTGGATTTCAACTACCATTATAGCTTATTCTAAGCTTCCTTTACCAACTCACACACACAATATGCCAATCTGAATACATTTGGCACAATTTAGTCATTTGGTCTAATTTGATCAAAAATACTATTTATTACTTATGGCTATATATTTAACCATATATTCTTTTCTATTGATCGATTATAAGTCCATTACTACTCGATTACCACTTAACATCACCTCAACTAGTCTTATTTTAGTTAAATTAGATTTTCACCCTAAAAATCTCTTAATTTAAGGTCAAATTGAGCCTACGGGTTCAAAGATCTAAAGTCATAAAGTGTTAATTTATCTCTTGAGAACCTTTTTATTACCATTAGGCAAGAGTCAAATCTCTAATATTTTATCGATTCAATTTCTCTATAACTCATATTTAAGGAAATTTGGGTAGAATGGAAGGTAAGGGTTATACATAGCTTACTCGCTAAGTTACTAATTAGAAGCACCTTTTAATGACTTGAAATGGCTTACCCTAGCTGACTTGCCCTTCTTCTCTTCTCCTTTCATGTGTTTTTAGATTTTTCCTTTTAAAATCACCCAAAATTCACGACTTAAGGGGTCATTTTTTGGTCCATGCACTATGGCATATGCAGCACAAGCATAGTGAGAAGAATTGTCACCACACATACTTGCTTTGACTCATAATGCAATCCTCTCACCCATATTTTTTCATACAATATCTCAATGAGTTAAATCATTATATAATTATCAAAATCTCTAATCCCATACTAATTATCACTTTACCCTCGATTAACAACTAATAATGGGATTAAGAAATTTAGGATGTTATAGTTCTCCCCTCTTTTTAAGAATTTTACCCCTAAAATTCACAAAATATAAAAACACATGCTTATAAAATAGATAAGGATATCGTTATCTCATCTTATCCTCTGTCTCCCAGGTAGCATCACCTGGAGCCATGTGTTGCCAGAAAACCTTAACCAATCATATGGTCTTATTCTTCAATTATTCTCTTTCACATATACGATCTGCTCTAGTTTAGCCTTATATATTAAATTCTCTTAGAGCTCAATCTCCTCTGGTTCTATCACATATGAGGGATCTAGTTGATACTTATTAAGCTACAATACATGAAATACATCATGTACACTTGACAACTGTGGTAGCAAAGTGATTTTATAGGCAAATGGTCTAATTCTATCTAGAATCTTGAAAGGATCAATGAATTGAGGAGTCAACTTCTTGGCTTTAGTTGACCACTTGATTATTGTCACTGGTGTAACCCTTAAAAAATACATGGTCTCCCACTAAAACTATAATAGCCTTCTATGCCTTTCTGCATAACTTTTTTGCCTACTCTAAGCCATCAACAGCTTTTGCCTTATTAAGTCAATCTTCTGAGTCATTTGATCTACAATATCTGGTCCCAACATACTTCTCTTACTCAATTTTGTCCAACAAAGAGGCGATCTATACTTCCTTCCATGTGCAACATCCTGAATTTCTTAATCCCATGATTAGTTGTTAATTAAAGGTAAAGTAAAGTAGTATTAGTATAGGATTAGAGATTTGGATGGTTATTTAATGATTTGTGTCTTTAGGATGATGTATGGATAGATATCGATGACATGATAGCATTTTGGGTCAAAGAAAGTGCGTATGGTGGGAATTATTCTCACTATGCCATGTACTGCAGCTTGTCCTACAAATGCCACTGTGTTTTAGTGTAACATCCTAAATTTCTTAATCCTAAGTTTAGAGGTTAATTGAGGGTGAACTGAAAGTTAGTGTGGGATTAGAGATTCAGATGATTGATTGGTATTTTTGACTCATTTATATGTTGTATGAACAGATATGGGTGATAGGAGTGCGTTTAGGATCAACTGCAAGTGCGCATGGTGAGAATAAATCTCATTGTGCCATGCACTGTGACTTGTGTTACATGCACTACAGCGTATGGACTAGAAATTGCCTTCCTAAGTCATGAAATTTTAAAAATTTTAGTGGAGAGAAATTGAGAAACACACGAGATAGAGAGAAGAGAAGGTTGGGAAGCCAAGACAAGTTATTTTGTAGTGGTAACAAGGTGTGATTCGGATTGGTAACTTGCTAGGTAAGCTACGTATAACTCTTACTTTTGATTCTACATAAATTTCTTCAAAAATGAGTTATAGGAAAATTGAATTGGTGGAATTATTCTTGCCCAATAGTAATAAAAATGTTATTTAAAAGTTAAATTAGAGCTTTGTGATTAGTTTAGAGCTGAACGGTAAAGCTTTGAACCCATAGGCTGAATTTTAGCCTTTAAAGAGAAAGTTAGGGGTAAAAATTTAATTTGAGCAAAATAAGAATGGTTGAGGTGATGTAAAAGTAGTAATTGGGTAGTCATAGGACTTAGAATGGATAAATGAAAAAGAGCTTACAGATCTCATATAGTCTTAGTAGTAAGTAGTCAGTAAAAATGTTTTTAGTCAAAATGGACGAAATGATTAAAATGTGCCAAATGTGTCAGATTTGGCATATTTGATGCTGAGTAGAGAAAGGAAGCTTGAGATAGCTTATTGTGATAGGTGAAATCCACAGGTAACCTTTCTAGTGACAAAAGTTGAGGTAACCAAATAACTTCCTTTATTTAATTGTTTATTATAACTGTGTGTTAGTGTGCTATATTGTGCATGAAACGATTTTAAATGAAGCTTGTTTATAGCATTAAGTGATTGTTGTATGTGAAACAAATTTTGGATGAAATAAGCATGGAAATGTGTTGTTTGTAATGTAAAATATTATTTGTATATATTATGAAAGAAAGTATAAAATGGTAAATGGGAATCTAAGTGGTTCAGGAAAGCATGATCATAGGGGTGGGAGTTCACTCAAGTATGGGAGATGGTAAAGACCATGTGGCAAGGTTTCCTTAGTATCTGGTAGGGTGCAGTATTGGAAACAATTCTCCTTAGTGCCTTAAAATGTGGTGGTGTTGGAAAAGATCTCCTTAGTGCCTATTGAGGTATGGTGTTAGAGATGAGAGACTCCTTAGTGTCCTTCTGATATGATGTTGGAGTCAACAACGTGCCCCATTGTGTGTATTGGGGGAAAAACCATAGTCCATATTATGCATTAGAACATCTTTGGCAGGGTGATTCTACTATTGCAGGTGAAATCAAGAATAATGAGAGTGTACAGTAGTCTAAGATGAGCCTATAGTTTCATGTCAAGGTGATGTGGAGGTTCGGTTAGTAGAGATCATGCTAATATGTTATGTGATATGATGCAATATCTTGAGATAACATGGAATCATTTGTGCTATGATGAAAAGTTGAGAAAGAAAATGAGATATATGATATCAATGCTATTTTATGAGGCTTTTGATGATATACTGTGTTTACTTCATATTGTTGTATGTGATAGTCAATAGGAGTGAATTATTCTGTTATTGAGATTTTTATCTCACCCCCATGGTTACACATTTCAAGACTAGGAAGTGATCAGGGCAAGGAAAGAGAGTTTGGACCGACTTGAGTCGTGAAGCGTGCACTCTAAATTTGTGTAATGAACTGAACTGAAAGATATATACTATATATAAGTATATATGAGTTGCCATAGGGTTGCATGCATGTATTGAGTTAAGATTTTGTGAAATCAAGCCTAATTATGTGTATATGTGTTATTTGAGATAAAGGGGCTATGATTTGAGTATATTTATGTTGATATGGTTGGTTGTGTTGGTAAATCTTAAGCCAAGGGATAAATTATGATAAAATGAGTAATTTAGGGGTTAAGATTGTATTGTGAACATATTGTGTATGTATAGGTTGAGAAATAGCCAAGTGGGCTAAGTTATGCCAAGAAATGGAAAAGTATGTGTGAAGATAGTGAATTGTGGAAATTGGCCATAGAAGGGTCAAATTTTGATATATATCATATGATTGTGATTAATTGTGGTTAATTAGGTGTATATTAGATCCTTTTGGACTTAGTTCAGGGCCTAGTATGGTCTAATAAGAGAAAGGGATCAATTTGAGTGCTTGGGTGCGGCAAAATTTTTAAAAAAAGTAACTTTTTGTACCCAGGTGTCTAAATTTTAATCAGACTGTTAGATCGTATCCAAACCTATCTCATTAGTTAGTATACAAGCTAAGCTTCATGTAGGCACTTGAATCACTCCTATTGGATGTCTTATACGAAAACAGTAAAAGTTGAAAGTTTATCATTTTTGCTATTAAAATGACAGTAGATATTTGGACAGGCATGTTGTGATACATGGTGACACATGCCATAGCGCACGGCACAGATAAAGCGAGCGTATGGCTCTGTGCCATATGTCGTGGTGCACAAACTACATGCCACGGTGCACAATCTATATTTTAGGCTTATTAGGTGATGAATGCATGCAATTGGATTAAAAATGTTAGTGGGTTATGTCTACTATATATTTAAGGAGTGTATGATTTACTTTCACTATGTTTTTCTCTGATTGTATTGTGAATTGATTGATTTTTAAAAAAATAAGCCTTTGGTAAAAGCTTTTTGAAATAAAAATTAATTATTATATTGATGTGAGGCAATGGTAACACCATAATCTTCTTTTATATTAAGTGAATATAAAAGGAGGTTATAATTTTGGTATCAGTCTCTCGATTTTCGAGACCTAATTGTTATTGATGCATTCATTTAGAAATATGGCAACTTATCTTGTTCATTACAAAACTATTTCCCTAATATCCTTTGTGTTTCATTTTGTTGTCCTTAGGAGGGGAGAAAATAGTACAGTATGAGAGGCACTCATACCAGAACTACAGTATCTAGATAGGTTATAAGGAGGAGGAGCTAAAAGTTCAACCAGTCAGCCATAAAGGGGTAGACGTGATGAGCTACTAGATGAGCTTAAGGATATGGTGTCCAACATAAGACAAACTATTAGGGATCATGACACGATCCTAAGGGGTAGATTAGCAAAGAAGAGAGAGTTGAAGCTCAGAATATCCTAGTATAAGAAGCACATAGTAGACCTGAACTATCTCGAAATTCAGGCAGGGACCAGAGATTCCTAACACTGATTCATCTGTTGATCGTGCGTGAAAGAATGTTTATCGATTCAACCTACCAACATTTGATAGAAGTATGAGAGAAGGTGAAGCAAAATTATAGATAAAACGAATGGAAACCATCTTTAAGGTGGTAATTTGTACTTTAGAGTAGAAAGTTGTCTTGGCCAGATTGCAGTTAGTTAGTGCTGCTAAAAAGTGGTGAGAATCTATGAGACCAACTAATGGTATTCGATTAAGCTGGGATGAGTTCAAGAGAATATTCTTTGATCCCAATCTCATTTAAAACTAAGAAGGAAGAGGAAGGAATCATGCTTTCAGGCAGGGAGACTTGGATGAGGAAGAATTTATAAGAAGATTTTATGACTTGTCAGCTTATTTCACATCTCTCCAGTATAGTAATGACTCGAAAGTAGAAATTTGAGAGATTACTTAAAAAGATGAGACCTGAGTATTGGCAGCAAATAGCACTACCTGATGTGACAACGTATAAGGAGATATGCCATAAGTTGAGGGTAGCAACTAGACGTGGTACGAGAGGTAGATGCTAAAAAGAGGCGAGACAGTATAAGGAGGCTTTCATCTCCTATGGGTCTAACTAGTGGAATCTCAAAGAGGCTTGGGTTTTAGTATGGGCGGTTTCAGTTCTTCTGGGAAGAAGGGGTTTTAGTCAAGGATCATAGTCTCAACCTGTGCATAAAAAGTTCAATGTAGAGGTGTGGATGTGTGAGAATTAGGCCTCCATAGTCTTCAAGGGCAAGTATCAAATGTTCCAACTCTGACTTTAAGTATTAGAAAGATGCCTTAATGTAACATATGCGAGTAGAGTTCATCGAGAAGATGTTAGGCTTACTACAAGTGTGGTAAGTTAGGTCATATAGCAAGGCAATGCCTAGAAGATAGAGTTGAGGGGACAGAGTAGAGATCGATGGTTCATGGCCGAGTATTTACGGTTACCTAAGAAGGAGGCTAATGCATCTCCGAACTTGATTAAAGGTATGATTTTTATTAATGGTCACAAAGTGGAGGCATTGATTGATTTGGTGCCACCCATTCTTTTATGTCTAAGGAATGTGTGGATAGATGAAATTGCCTTTACAAGAATTGCTTGTGCTCATTAAAGTGACAACACCTTCCGAACTTGATTACAAGTCAAGCTTGTCAGAATATGGAGATTTGATTGCGGATTTAGGTTTTATAGATTTTTTAAGATAATTAATCTGTATTTATATGAGAGGAATAGATGTGATAATTGGCTTGGCATGGATGGCTAGCAGCGAATAATGCTACGCTTAATTGTGCCAAAAGGGTGGTTTGCTACCAATATTGTGTGCAGCTATGGATCCTCAGAGCAAATTAAGTTTTTATTAGGTAGTAAGTGTTGAGAAGTTGATCGATAAGGTTGTAATGCCTATATGGTATTCTTTACAGCCAGCACATTGTATGATGGCGGGATCGAGAAGATTATGGTAGTAAGTGAGTTCCTAGAGGTATTTTTAGAAGAGATGATAGGATTACCTCTTGAGAGGGAAGTTGAGTTCTCAATTGATTTGGTTCCTGGAACCAAACTAAATCAAAGGCCTTTATAGACTATCACCATCAGAATTGGTTGAGCTAAAGAACCAAAATTGAAGATTTGCTCTAGAAAAAGGATTCATCAAACTAAGTGGATCATCGGTATTGTTTGTAAGAAAGAAGGATGGCAGTTTACGACTATGCATCGAATTACCGACAATTGAATAAGGTAACTGTGAAGAACAAGTATCCTCTACTAAGGATAAAAATCTTTTAGATCAATTAGCTAGTGCCTTAGTCTTTTTTAAGATTGATTAAGGTCAAGGTATGATCAGTTGAGAGTTAGTGCAATAGATGTACCTAAGATAGCGTTCAGAACTCAGTATGGCCATTATGAATTCTTGGTCATGCCTTTTGGTTTGACCAATGTGCCAGTAGTGTTCATAGACTATATGAACTAAATCATTAGGCTGCACTTGGATCAGTTTATATTGGTCTTTATAGATGACATCCTGATCTATTCTGAGAATAAGGCGCAACATGTGAGGCGTTTGAGAATAATGTTGCAAATTTTAAACGACATAAAGTTGTATACTAAGCTCAGTAAGTGTGATTTTGGTTGAGAGAAGTGAGATTTTTAGGACAGGTGGTGCCTGCGGATGGAAACTTAGTGGATCTGCATAAGGTTGATACAGTTGTTTAAAATAGAAACGTCCAAGTTCAGTCACAAAGATAAGTAGTTTTTTAGGATTAGCCAGGTATTATCAATAATTTATCTAACGATTTTCCCAAATAGCTTCTTCTTTGACTGAAACTAACTTGAAAAAATTAGCCTTATATATGGGACGACTAGTATGTAATGGCATTTTAAAAGCTAAAAGAGAAATTAACCATGACACTAATGTTGATTATCCCTAATCCAAGGTTACTTTATAAGGTATACACTGATGCATCTTTGAAAGGTCTTGGTTGTGTCTTGATACAAGATAGTCAAGTTGTAGCCTATACTTCATGACAATTGAGACCACATGAGGAGAACTATATTGTGTATGATTTAAAGCTTACAGCAGTAGTGTTTGCTCTAAAGATTTAGCGCCATTACCTGTATGGTGTAATGTTCATTGTGCTTAGTAACCATAAGAGTTTGAAATACCTGGTGGATCAAAAGGAATTGAATATAAGGTAGAGAAGGTGGATGAAGCTTCTTAAGAATAATAACTTTGAATTGAAATACCATCCAGGTAAAGTGTTGCTAACGCTTTAAACTGGAAGACTTTACATACGGCAAGTCTTATGGTCAAGAAATATAGATTGATGGAGTCATTTGTCGAGTCACAGCAGGATGTGCCATTAAAGGCATTAGTTGGTACATATTCCATTGAGATTAGCAATGATTTCTAGAAGGAATTAAGAATGTTACAATTAAAGATCAGAATCTCTTAAGGGTAAGAGAGGGGATTAACGTAAATCAAGCTATTGATTTTGGATTCAGTGATGATGGTTTTGTGGTTTATCGAGATAGGATTTGTGTGCTGACGATGTAGATCTGAGAAAGATTATCTTGAATAAGGCTTACTGTAGTAAGTACATGATCTATCTAAGAGCTATAAAGATGTATCAGGAAGTGAAGCGGTATTAGTGGTGGCCTGGTATGAAGAAAGATGCAATGGAATTTGTGACTCAGTGTTTGACCTGTTAAAAGGTCAAGATAGAGCACCAAAGACTAGCAAGAATGTCACAACCATTAGATATTCCTAAGTGGAAATGGGAGAGCATTTCTATGGATTTTATAACTGGTTACCAAGAACTCAATTTGGACATGATGCCATTTGGATCATAGTCGACAGACTTACTAAATTGGCTCATTTGTTAGCGATTCGGATTAGTGATTCTCTAGAAAAGTTAGCAGAGATCTATGTTCGAGAAGTGGAAAGGTTACATGGTATGTTAAAGAATATAATTTCTAATAAAGATTCAAGATTTAGTTTTAAGTTTTAGGGTGCTTTACAGCGTGCCATGGGTACTGAGTTGAGATTCAGTATAATGTATCATCCACAAACAGATAGAACAGAAGAGCACACCATACAAACCTTAGAAGTTATGTTGAGATCTTGTGTATTATAGTTGAAAGGTAGCTGGGATAGCCACCTCCTTTTGGCTGAGTTTGCTTATAATAATAGTTTCTACTCCAGTATACAAATGGCACCGTTTGAGGCATTGTATGGGAAAAAATGCAAATAACCTCTTTGCTAGATAGAGTTGAGCGAAAGGAGTATGTTAGGATTAGACAACTCAAAAGATTAAGTTGTCAGGAAAAAACTATTAATGGCTCAGAGTAGGCAAAAGAGTTATGTGGATAGGCATAGAAGGCTGCTAGAGTTCTTGGTAGGAGACCATGTGTTTCTAAGGGTTACACCAGTGATGGGAATTGGGAGGTCGATAAGAGCTAAGAAATTGACTCCTAGATTCATTGGTCTTTTGAGATTCTAGAGAGGATTAAACCAGTAACCTACAAGATCGCTTTGCTACCAAGTTATCAGGTGTGCATGAGGTGTTTCTCTCACAGCTTAAGAAATATCATCCTGATCCTTCATGTATAGTAGAACCAGAGGAGATGAACTCCAGGAGAATTTAACCTATAAGGCTGAGCCAGAGAAAATCATAGATGTGGAAGAGAACTAATTAAGGAACAAGACTATATGATTAGTTAAAGTTTTCTGGTGAAGCATAGCTCCTGGTGATGCTACTTGGGAGACAGAGGATAGAACGAGGTAACATTACCCTTACCTATTTCCTTTGATATATATTTATGTCTTTTATGAATTTTGAGGCCAAAATTCTTAAAAGGAGGCAAGAACTGTAACATCTGAATTTCTTAATCTTAAGTTTAGATGTTAATTGAGGGTGAAGTAGAAGTTAGTGTGGGATTAGAGATTCAGATGATCAATTAGGTATTTTGACTTGTTTGTTGTTGTGTAAATAGATATAAGTGATAAGAGTACATTTCAGATCGAAGCAAGTACGCATGGTGAGAATAAATCTCACTGTGCCATGCGTCGTGGCTTGTGCTGCTGCGCCGAAGTGCATGGACCAAAAATTGCCTTCATAAGTCATGAAAATTTCAAAAATTTCAGAGGAGAGAAACTGAGAAACACATGAGATAGAGAGAAGAGAAGGGTTGAGAAGCTAAGATAAGTTATTTTAGAGTGGTGGAAGGTGATTCAAATCAGTAACTTGCCAGGTAAGCTACGTATAACTCTTACCTTCCATTCTACACAAATTTTTTTGAAAATGAGTTATGGGGAAATTGAATTAGTGGAATTTAAGGGGTCTGATTCTTGCATAATAGAAATAAAAAGGTTCTCGAAAGTTAAATTAGAGCTTTGTGACTGGTTTAGAGCTAAACGGTAGAGCTTTGAACCTATAGGCTCAATTTTAGCCTTTAGAGAGAGAAAGTTAAGGCAAAAATCTGACTTGAGCAATATAAGACCGGTTGAGGTAATGTAAAGTAGTAATTGGATAGTCATGGACTTAGAATGGATAAATGGAAAAAAGTTTACGAATGAATATAGCCCTAAGTAGTAAAAAATGAGTTTTGATCAAAATGGACCAAATGACTAAAATGTGCCAAATGTGTTCAGATTGGCATATTGGACACGTGACTAGAGAAAGGAAGCTTGAGATAAGCTTGTGTGATAGTTAAAATCCATAGGTAACTTTTCCAATGATAAAAGGTTTGAGGTAACTGAATAACTTTCTTTGTTTGATTGCTTATTTAACTGTGTGTTAGTATACTATATAGTACATGAAACAGTTTCGAACTAAGCATGTTTTATAACATTAAGTGATTGTTGTGTGTGAAATAACTTTTGGTTGAAATAAGCATGGAAAATGTGTTTTGTAATGTAAAATATTATTTTGTTATATTATGTAAAAAAGTGTGAAATGGTAAATGGGAGCCTTAAATGGTTCAAGAAAGCATGATTATAGAGGTGGGAGGTCACCTGACTATAGGAGATGGTAAAGACCATGTAGAAAGGTTTCCTTAGTACCCGGTAGGGTACAGTGTTAGAAAAAGTCTCCTTAGTGCCTTAAAAGGTGCGGTGTTGGAGAAGATCTCCTTAGTGCATATATAAGGGACGGTATTAGAGATAAGAGACTCCTTAGTATCCTTTTGATACGGTGTTGGAGTCAAAGATGCCCTATTATGTGTATTAAGGGGAAACCATAGTTCGTACTGTGCGTTAGAACATCTTTAGCTGGGTGATTCTACTACTACAAGTAAACTCAAAACTAATAAGAGTGTATATTTGTCTAAGATGAGCCTATGGTTTCATGTCAAGGTGATTAGGAGGTTTAATTGGTAGATATCATGCTAGTATGTTATGTGATACGATGACATATCTTGAGATAACATAAAATCATTTATGATATGATGAAAAGTTGAGAAACGAAATGAGATATATGATATAAATGCTGTTTTATGAGATTTTGATGATATACTATGTTTTCTTTCATATTGTTTCATGTGATAGTCAATAAGAGTGAGTTATTCTGTTACTGAGATTTTTATCTCACCCCCATGATTACATATTTATAGGACCGGGAAGTGATCAGGGTAAGGGAAGAGAGTATGGATCGACTTAAGTCATGAAGCTGTGCACTCTGAATTTGTGTAATGAACTAAATTGAAAGATTATATATATAAGTGTATATGAGTTTCCATAAGGTTTCATGCATGTATTGAATTGAGATTTTGTAAAATCAAGCTTGATTATGTGTATATGTATTGTTTGAGTCATACGGGTTATGATTTGAGTATGTTTGTGTTAATATGATTGGTTGTGTTAGTGAATCTTAAGCCAAGGGATAAATTATGATGAAATGAGTAATTTGGGGCCTAATATTGTATTGTGAACATGATTGAATATGTATGGGTTGAGAAATAGCCAAGTAGACTAAGTTATGCTAAAAAATGGCAAAGTATGCGAAGATTGTGAATTATGGAAATTGGCCGTAGAAGGGTCAAATTTTGATATATGAGTATGACTATGATTAATTGTGATCAATCAAGTGTATTAGATCCTTTGGACTTGGTTTAACGCCTAGTGTGGTCTAATGAGAAAAAAGGATTGACTTGAGCACTTGGCTATGCAAAATTTTCAAAAAAGTGACTTTTTGCACCTGGGTGTTCAAATTTTGATCGGACTATTAGATCGTGTCCAAAACTTTCTCATTAGTTAGTATACGAGCTAAGCTTCATGTGGGGGCTTGAATCACTCCGATTTAATGTCGTATGTGAAAATGGTGCAAAGCAAAAGTTTATCATTTTTGCTGTCAAAATGACAGTAAAAATTCAGACAAGTGTGCTACGGCGCATGGTGACACATGCCGCGGCATATGGCACAAAAAGGGATGAGTGTGTGGCTCTATGCCACATACTATAGCATACGGACTGTATGCTATGGTGCATGACCCAAATTTCAGGTTTATTAGGTGATGAAGTACATGCATTTAGGATAGGAATATTGGTGGGTTATGTCTACTATGTATTTGAGGAGTGTATGATTTACTTCTGTTGTTTTTTTCTCTGATTATATTGTGAATTGATTGATTTTTACAAAATAAGCCTTTAGTCGAAGCTTTTAAAATAAAATTTAATTGTTATATTTGATGTGAGGCAGTGGTAATACAGTAATCTTGTTTTATATTGAGTGAATATGAAAGGAGATTACACTTAGACAAGAAATTGACCCCTTAAGTCGTGAATTTTGGGTGATTTTAGAAAGGTAAATCTAAAAACACACAAAAGGAGAAGAAAAGAAAGGTAGATCAGCTAAGGCAAGCCATTTTAGGTCATTGAAAGGTGCTTTTAATCGATAACTTGGCAGGTAAGCTACGTATAGTCCTTACCTACCATTCTACCCAAATTTCTCTGAATGTCAGTTATAGAGAAATTGAATCAATAAATTTTAGAGGTTTGATTCTTGTTCAATGGTAATAAAAATTTTCTCAAGAGTTAAATTAGAGCTTTGCGACTGGTTTAGAGCTGAACGATAGAGAGCTTTAAACCCATAGGCTTAATTTGGCCCTAATTCAAAGAGAAGTTAGGGTGAAAATTGTATTTGGGTAAAATGAGACAAGTTAAGGTCGTATAAAGTGGTAATTGAATAGTAATTGACCTAGAATGGATAAATGGAAAAGAATATATGATTAAATATGGCTATAAGTTGTAAAAATATGTTTTGGTCAAATTGGACTAAATGACTAAATTGTGCCAAATGTGTTTAGATTGGCATATTGAGCATGTAAGTTGAGAAATGAAGCTTGTGATAAGCTATAGTGGCGGTTAAAATCCATAAGTAACCTTTCTAGTTATAGAATGGTTGAGGTAACTGAATAACTTCCTTTGCTTGACTATTTGTTATAATTGTGCATGAGTATGCTATGTAGTGTATGAAATAGCGTTGAACTAAGAATTTTTATAGCATTGAATGTTTATTGCATAAAATAGATTTTGGTTAAATAAATAATGAAATTTGTGTAATTGGATGTGAAAATGTGTATATGTATGTGTGTCTGTGTGTGTGTATGTATATGTAAAGTAGTGATTGGGAACCTAAGATTAGCTCGAAAAGCATGATCATAGGGGTGGGAGTTCACCCGAGTAGAGAGATGGTGATAAGACTATATGGCATATTCTTCTTAGTGCCCGACGAGCACCTTCTTAGTGCCTTTTGACCTTTGAGGTGCAGTGTTAAAGATGATATCTTTAGTACCTATTGAGGTGCGGTGTTGGAGATATGGGACTCCTTAGTGTTTGTATGATACAGTGTTGGAGTCAACAGCACTCCATTGTGTGTATTAGGTAAAACCATAATCCAAAAGTGAGATAGAACACCTTTAGCTAAATGATTCTACCATTAAAGGTGAGCTTAAGCTAATGAGTGTGTGCATTGGTCTAAGGTGAGCCTATGGTTTCATGTTTAGGTGATTTGGAGATTCGATTGGTATTGATCATGCTATGTGATGCTATATATTGCTATATGCTGTATTAGTAGGAAAGTGGAGGAAAAGTGGTGAAACAAGTGTAAAAGTGATGAAATGATTGATATAAGTGATATTTGAAATGAAATATGTGATATGTTATATTAAATATTATATGATGCTTTACTTAATATAGTTTCATGTGATAGTCAATAGGAGTGAGTTATTATCTTACCTCGGTGGTTACATTTTTTACAGGACAGATTAGTGATCAGGTCAAGGAGAGAGAGACAGGACCGGCATAGTGGTGTCGTTATTGTGGAAGTCTCTAAGATTGTGTAATTAACTAGGAACTTGTGTATATATGTGTAAATAAGTTTTCATAGGTTTACATGCATGTTTTGAGTAGCGATTTTGTGAAATCTTAAACCAATAGTGTATATAAAAGGTGCAATGAATTAGGGGCTAAGATTTGTGTTATAAACGGAAAATGTAGTGATAATGGTGAGTCTTAAGCCTATGTGTGAAATTTTAATGAAATGAGTAATTTAGGGCTAAGATTGAGTAGCAATATATTATAAATGTGGTTATATGTGAATGGGTTAAGTAATGGCCAAGTAGTGCCAAATTACATTAAATTGTGGAAAGTTGTGAAAGTAAAAATGGGCTATTGAACAGCTGAATTTTGATATATGTGTATAATTGTGATATATTGTGATTGATTAGGGGTGTTAGGTCATTTTAGACTTGATTCAAAGATTTATGTGGTCTAATGAGAGAAAGGAATCGATATGAGTGCTTGGGTATGCAAAATTTTCAAAAAAAAGTGATTTTTTTGCACCCAAGTATCTAAATTTTGATTGAACTGTTAGATCATATCCAAACCTATCTCATTAGCTAGGTTATGAGATAAGCTTTGTATGGGCACTTGAATCACTTTGATCGAACTTTGTATGTGAAAATGGCACATGCCGGAAATTCATCATTTTGTTATCAAAATGACAGTAGAAATTTCAGACAAGCATGCCACGATGCATGGCATCACATACCATGGCATATGGCATAAAAAGTTAGGCATATTGTTTATGCCACATGCCGTAGTGCACGTATTGCACGCCACTGCTCACGGCCCATATTTCAACCTAATTTTCTTGGTTTTATTGCATGCAATTAAGGTAGGAATACTTATGGTTATGTCCACTGCACATTATACAGATGTTTGATTTGATTCCGCTATGTGTTACTCAAATGCATTATGGTTTTAATGATTTTACAAACTAAGTCTTTGGCCAAAGCTTTTCAAATAAATCCTTTGATTACTGTGGTAAATTATGATATGGTAATTTTATTAATCTTCACCTGTATTGAGTGAATATGAGGGAGGGTTATAATTTTGGTATCAATTTCTTGAGTTTCAAGACTTAATAGTGGTTTATGCATTCATGGGATGAAGAAATTTAGGATGTTACAATACAGAAGTCAGTAATGATTTTTAGAGGGAATTGAGAATGGCCAAGCTAAAAGATGAAAGCCTTTTGAGGATTGTAGAAGAGATTAAAGCAAATCAAGCTATTGATTTTAGTTTCAATGATAACAAGTTTATAGTCTATCGAGACAAGATCTATGTGCCTAATGATCTAGATCTAAGAAAAGTCATCTTAAATGAGGCTTATTGTAGTAAGTACATGATCCATCCGGGAGCTACAAGGATGTATCAGGATGTGAGGCAATATTGGTGGTGGCCTGGTATGAAGAAAGACGTTACTGAGTTTGTGACTCGATGTTTGACCTATCAAAAGGTTAAAATAGAGTACCAGAGACTAGCAGGGATGTTGCAACCATTTGATATTCCTAAATGGAAATAGGATAGTATATCCATTGATTTCATAACTAGGTTACTAAGAACTCAGTCATTACATGATGCCATTTAGGTTATAGTCGATAAACTCACAAAATTAGCTCATTTTCTAGCTATTCAAATTAGTGACTCTCTGAAAAAGTTAGCAGAGGTTTATATATAAGGAGTTGTAAGACTGCTTGGTGTGCTAAAGAGTATAGTATCTGATAGAGATCTAAGGTTTATGTCTAAGTTTTGGGGAGCTTTGTACATAGGTACTAAGTTGAAACTCAATACAACATATTTCCCACAAATAGATGGGCAGATAGAGTGGATCATATAGGCCCTAAAGGATATGTTGAGAGCCTATACATGGGAGTTGAAAGGTAGCTAAGATAGCCATCTTTCTTTGGTTAGGTTTTCTTATAACAATAGTTATCACTCTAGTATTCAAATGGCACCCTATAAGGCGTTGTATGGAAGAAAATGCAGATCGCCTCTTTGGTGGATAGATTGAGTAAAATGAGTATGTTGAGACCAAACATTGTGGATCAAACAACTCAGAAGATTGATTTGATAAGGAAAAAGTTATTGACGGCTTAGAGTAGGCAAAAAAGTTATGTAGATAGGTGTAAAAGGCCATTAGAGTTCTTGGTAAGAGATCATGTATTTTTAAGGGTTACACTAGTGACCAGAATCAGGAGGTCGATAAGAGCTAAGAAATTGACTCTTTGATTCATTAGTCCTTTTGAGATTCTAGAAAGAACTAGGCTAGTCACTTGTAGAATTGCTTTGTCACCACAGTTATTAAGTGTGCATGATGTGTTTCACATATCACAACTTAAGAAGTACCGACTTGATCCTTCACATGTACTAAAACCAGAGGAGATTGAGCTCTAAGAGAATCTAACATATAAGGCTGAGCCAGAGTGAATTGTAGATGTAAAAGAGAAGCAGTTGATGAACAAGACCATATGATTCGTTAAGGTTTTCTGGTGAGGCATGGCTCCTGGTAATGCTACCTGGGAGACAAAGAATACAATAAGGCAACAGTATCCTTACTTGTTTCCATAGGTACGTGTTTAAGTGTTTTATGAATTTTGGGGGGAAAATTCTTAAAAGGAGGGAAGAACTTTAACATCCTAAATTTCTTAATCTTGTGGTTAACTTTATTAATCGTGGGTAAAGTAGTAATTAGTGTGGGATTAGATTGGATGATTACTTGATAGATTGACTTATTGGTATGTTGCATGGCTGGACAGGGGGTGGAAGGAATATGTTTTGGATTGAAGCAAGTACACGTGGTGAGAATTAATCTCACTGTGCCATGCATTGTAGCTTGTATTGCATGTGCCGCGGCACAAAGACCAGAAATACACTAGTGCAGTATTTTTTGCCATAGTTAAAATGTATTTTTAGCGATAGAAGACGCTCTATGGTAGAAAATAGTGTGGTAGTAAATGTATATTTTTTGCGACAGATATAATGTAACTATAGCAAAAATGCTATTTTTCACCACAGATGAAGTTGAGACCTGTGGCGAAAGATAGCCTCTTTTGCCATAGGTGTATTTCAAACCTGTGGCGAAAGATATTATCTTTTGCCCCAGGTCCCAGAGATACCTATGGTGAAAGATGGTTTCTTTCACCACAGGTCCAACCTTCACCTGTGGCGAAAGATATCATCTTTCACCACAGGTCTCTTTGGGACTTGTGCCAAAAGATGGTTGAGCGGTGCATCTTTGGCGACGGTTGTATATCTTTCACCACAGGTCTCTCTTGGACCTGTGCTAAAAGATGGTTGAGCGGTGCATCTTTGGCGATAGTTGTGGTTACAACTGTCGTCATAAATTCATTTTTTACCACAATTACAACTATAACTGTGGCCGTAAATGCTATGTTTTTTTTATAGAATCACCTATAATTATATACATCCCTTACTTTTACAAAACCTATATTAATACATAAATAGCAACTCCAAAGGCCAATACAAATATATATAGTACAAACATTTTAACTAAAATCTCCATTTTCAATACACATATCTAAAATGTTTTTACTCTAACCATGTTAATTCTAAGAAAAAATGAGACTAAAGATTCCGTATATATCTCAACTCTCGCTTAGAATATGGCTCTAAATTTTAAAAGTACTGTAATTTCAATACCAATATATATAAATAATAACTCAAGTATATGACAAATTTCATAATATAAATCATTATTAGCAAATTATTACTTGATCAAATGAGTGAATAATACCTTGAGTGATGATTTCATACATGAAAATTATTACATAATAACCACACTCTACACTTCCTGGTTGTTGAAGACACTATAAAGATAATAAAAATAATGAAATTTATTAAATCAATATTATAATCTTCATTCTAATAAGAGAATAAATTTGAAATACTTACTTGCATTTGCACCCACTTAATTTCATTATTTTTTCTTGTCAACCATTCCCGCTGATTTCCAATATGTTGCCAATGATCTATTTACCATATATACACACTTAGAAAATATTAAATATATGTTATTAATAACACAAAATAGAATTATTTGAAGACTTACAATTCAACCAAAGACTTCATATCATCGCTTATTTCCCTTCATAGTGAACAAAATCAATATATAGTATTTTCATACAGGCAAATGACATGAAGCATCCAATGATGACTACAACATATTAATTTATATTAATATCACATCATTAAGCAAATTTTTATTAAATTGAGGGATGAATTTAAAATTTAATACCTTTCAATAATTGGTAAAAACCAGTACCTCTTCTTTTGCCTACACAGCGTCTTTTCAATATAAGAAGCTCTTTAATTCACTTTATCGATTGTAGTTAAAAGTGGAGACAAGAACCCATAATTATAATCGACACCGAGTTCGGTGCATATCTTATAGGGGTACCTTTATAATAAAAAATATGTTAGCAAGAAAATAAAAATATTAAATATTAATCTAGAAATAAAAATGAACACTTACATAATAAACACTTGAATTATTGCTAAGTCCAACCAGTCAAAAATAATGAGATCATTAATGTCTTTTCTAGCGACTCTGAAAGTAATAGGCTTCCCAACAATCATTTCGCTTACTTTTAATTCATCAAAAAATTCATTCATATCAACCACCACCGAAGCCAACTATTTCAAATAATCTTGCACCAGTTGGGGATTAGCACCTAGAGATTCTTTTAACTGTAGGAGTTCTTATAATTAATGTATAATAAAAATTAGAAATACCTATAATGTTAATTAAGAAATATATAAATTATAACTTTTTATACCTTATCGGTAACTTGTCGGGCAAGCCTTTTCAACTAAATAATAAAATTATGCTCAGCTTGTCCTACTGTTTGCACCTCCTCAGTAGGGAATAACACAGGAGCATTGGCATCAACAACCGCGACCTTTACTTGGTTATGTTATATTGGTTGGTGGTGCACTGTAGTTACATGGCTATATACCTTTCCATATGCAACTACTCGTTTGCCATGATCCTCCACATAAAGTATGCATGGCATTCCTTGCTCTGATAGGTCAGGATCATACCCTGGATCTGGAACATGACCATAGTTTGGTGCTTGTTGTGATTGCATCTGAAGATTGCTAATTATTGATTGCATTTCCATCATCATGCTTGATTTACATTCTGCTATCATCATTTGTACTTGTTGCATTAGTACAACATTAGGACGTGGTGGTGGTCCAAATATTATCTTATGCCCACACCTTTTGGAACCCCCCTAACACGACCAGAGTGCTCTTCACTCCCTAATGCTGTGGCCAATATATCATTCCTACCAGTAGAGACAAAAGTCCCCTGAGAGGATGCTCCTGTAAGAGCATCTTGGAACATGTAATCAACCAATGCAATTAGTAGACTTAAATCATATAATTGAGATGTTGACTATAAAAATACTTACAATTTTTTCAACTACTTCTCTAGCTTTCGGGGAAATATACTCTCCTTTTTTAGTCATCCGTCCTCTTTTCATGATTGTGCACGATTAATAAGAGATGGAGGAGAAACATCTTTAACATTATCAACTCTCGCCGCTTGTCTTTTTTCTTTCCACTTCTCTTGAGTCATTATGTCATAAACATATGCATACCCTCCTCGAGACATAGTATGGTTATATAGATTTTTCTTCCGACGCTTTTGACCCCTTTGACTTTTTTCCTATTAACAAACAATGAAAAACATTTGTTAAAATAAAATTTTAATAATACTAGTTTAATATAATATTTTTCCTTTGCTTACCAAAAATTTAGGATCGTGTCTACTGTGAACAAATCTCTTCCATGTGTCATAATCAATGAATAGATACTTCTCCCAAGGTTTTTCCATGCCGATATCATTGTCACTATCATTGTTTTCATTGTCATTCTTGGGAAACGCATATTTTCTTGTGAGTTTGGACTTGAAGTCCATCTATTGATCCCCGGCATATTTTAGCCATTTTTCCTTTAAAAATGGAGTTTCCTTTATGTCATATGTAATCTGCAAAAACACGCCAATGATAAATTTAGTGACAACATATATTTCAAAATAAAAAGTAAATATGATATAAAGCAATTAGAAATATCAGTATTGTTTCCCAAACTTCATCTCTATCACTTTCTTTTACATCATTCCACTCTTCCTCCAAGATGCTAATCTTTTGACGAGCCATAAGACCCACAAAAGTCTTAAAAATATTTCCTTTTTTCTTATCAATTAGTTGGCCCTTTTCATCAAAGTCAAGATGAATCTTTCTATGTGCTTGGGCTAGCTTAGTTAGTCGTGTGGCCCCTCTTTTACCTCTCTTAGTCTTTGCTTTTTAAGTGCCACTGCTACAAGGATTTTCCATATTTCTCCTAAAATAAATAAGATAAATAATATTAGTAGCAAAAAATATAATAAATTTAAACTTATATAAATAATGAAAGCATAAAAAAATAAAAGAGATAAAAGAAATTCACTAATATTATGTTACCATTATAAATATATTTTAATTCTCCCAATCATGATCAGTTCTAATGTCATAGACGTCATCATCATCTTCCACATCCAACAAGGGTTGGGTTGGCATAAAAGGAGGAATCTCTTCAATTCCAAAACTTGTTTCATCATTTTCATTATGAGAGAGGAGACTTTTTCCCAATAGTACGATGGACAACCTTTTATCAGCTGGATCGGTAACATAAAAAACTTGTTTTGCATGAGTTTCCATGATAAAAGGCTTATCCTTATGTTTTGCCTTATGAAGATCCACTAAAGTAAAAACTAATTTATTTTATTGAACACCATCCTTAATATCAACCCACATGCACTTGAAAATGGGCACCTTAAATTTAAAGTAATCAACTTCCCATATCTCTTCAATGACTCCAAAATATGATGAAGATGCCATAGTTGGATTTTTATCTTTAGCACTGGAAAAATGAGTTGCCTCAGCTTCTACCATTACCCCACTATTTTGCGTAGTGATATTATCATCTTGTATTTTTGCATAGAATTAATACCCATTAATGTCATATGCACTCTAAGTTATAACATCAAAGTTAGGCCCATTAGCTAACCACCTTATTGTATCAGAAACATTGGCCTTCCGACGATCCTCCTTTACCCTTGCCTTAAACCAGAGTGAAAAATGTTTATTATGCTCACTTAACAACTATTTATCGGGCTTTTTAGGGTACCGATCCCTTAATTCATTTTTGTGCGCATCAAAGTAATTCTGAACATCATCAGTGTTATTTAGAATGTATAGATGTGCTTGTTTCATTTCTTCATGTGTCATGCACTTTATTTTCATCCCTCGTGTCCCTTGCCCATGAACTCTCATCCCCTCATGGGGAGACTCAAGAACTTCGATAGACTTTACTTCGGTTAGGTATTCGGTACAAAACTCGACAACCTCCTCAGTAACATATCTTTCAACAATAGAAGCTTTTGGACGATGGGGATTCTTCATATACCCTTTAAGAATTTTCATGTACCACTCAAATGGATACATCCAACGTAGATAAACAGGGCCACACAACTTTTTCTCTCTTATAAATGTACAATTAAGTGTACCATGATGTTTGAAAATGAGGGAATAAAATACATTTCAAGTTGACATAAGGTAATGACAACTTCGTTTTGCAATTTGTCTAATTTTCTAGGATCAATGACTTTGCCACAAACTGCATTGAAGAAGACACATAATTTGATAACTGACTTTCTCACCTTTTTGTCCAATGTGTCTCTAATTGTTACTGGTAACAATTGTTGCATTAGTACATGGAAATCATGAGACTTCAAACTAACTAATTTTAAATCTTTTATTGATACAAGGTTCTTGATATTTGAATAATATCTTTATGGAACCTTAATACCATGTAAACACACGCAAAAACTTTTTGTCTCTCTCTTAGACAAAGTATGAGGGGTAGGGCTCATGTAAGTCCTCTGTCCTTCTACTCTTAGACCTAAGTTTGTTTGTATTCCTATGTCGAGTAAGTCTAGCCTTGCTTTAAGTCCATCCTTAGTCTTTAACTTTATGTCTAACAGTGTTTCAATTAGACTATCACACATATTTTTTTCCATATGCATCATATCAAGATTATGTCTCACTTCAAGGGTGCTCCAATATGGGAGATTGAAAAAGATAAACCTCTTCTTCCACTGATTCTTTTGAGCTTCTTTTGTCTAACTCTTACCAAATACCACATTAATGTCTCTCACCCGCTCATATGCCAAGTTTGCAGTTAATGGCTCTAGAGCTTCATCATACTCTTGATAACTCTTACCAAATACTATGTGTATGTTTTATAGAACCCAAAACAAATTAGGTGATCTTTAATCTCAACAGGACTTCATCACAACCTATTCAAACATTTAACACAAGGGCAATAGAACAATCCTTTATCATTAGGAGCATTATTCTTTGCAAATTCCAAAAATTGATCTACCCCTCTCTCATATTCATCACTTGTCCATAAAGAATCTATCTAACTATGGTTCATCATTACCTAATTAAAATATAAACAAATAATTTATGATTTGAAATTTTAAAAAATTTGGTAGCATAACGACTTATAAATTAAGATTCCCCGAGCACTAAACCCTCCAATTAAGCCTATTAATTTCCAATAAATCACCAATTTCAACTAATTAAATGCAATGCATGATATTATCTACTAATCAAGTATAATTAACCACACAATTAAAAAATAAAAATAATGTATCACCCAAATAATTTACATTTTGTAATCTAAAAAAAAATTGCTTGCACAACAACTCAATAAATAGAGATTCTCCAAGTTTAAAACAAAATTTAAACTAATTAAACTCAAGGCATGATGGATTATAATTAAATTTAACAAAATTACAATTAAAAAATATGCATAATTATAATTAGAAAAATAAAAATCAAGTTTCAAAATCAAAAATAAAAAATTCCAGGCAAAAGGATGAAAATTAAGTTAAAAAAATGACATAAATTTCAAAAAAAAATTACAAAAAAAATAATTGCAAAAAAGGATGAAAATTAAGCTAAAAAATGACATAAATTGAAAAAAAATTAATAATAAATTGCAAAAAAAATAAACTAGAAAAAAGGATGACAATTAAGCTAAAAAATGTCATAAATTGCAAAAAAAAAAATAGTAAGCTGTAAAAAAAAAGGAGGGGAAAACCTTTAGCTGGCACTGAATGAGATAGTAGGCGGAGGAGATAGTAGGCGGCGGCGGAGTTGTGGGCACCGAGATGAGCTGGAGCTAGAGCTATGGGTAGATGAGCTGATAGCAGACGAGGGAGCTGGGGGAAAAGGAGGCGAGCTACGGCGAACAAGGGAGTTGGGGGAATGGGGGCTGGAGCTGCGGCGGTTGAGGGAGCTATGGGAATGGAAGCTGCAGTGGATGTTTTAAGAGCTGAGGGCGAGTAAGGAAGCTGAGGACAAATAAGGAGCTGAGGGTTAAGCAGCAAACATGAGTTGACAAATTTATTAAACACATATGGCGACAAGCATCATTAACGCCCATCGCTGTATGTAATGATGGACTTATGACGACAGGCATTTATCATGCCTGTCACCGTAGGTTTCTGATTTCAGGCATATTAATCATGCCTGAAATCAGACATATTTAATATATATATATATATATATATAATGAATAAATAATTATAAAAATTAAAATAATCCTAATTTTGTTAATAGTTTAAATTTAATATGTCTAAATTCAGACACATTTAATGTGTCTGGCTTCAAGCATATTAAAAATTTAAATAACTAAAAAATTTATGTAATATTTTTAATTATTAATTAATTATTATTTTTTATGAAATTGAGGCATATTTAATGCCTGAATCAGACATATGGCGACATGCATTTATCACGCCTGTCATCGTAAGTTTTCTTAATTTTAAGCATAATTAATATGCCTGAAATTAGACATACTTATGGCGACAGGTCTTCTTAACACCTGTCGCCGTAGGTTTCTGATTTCAGGCATATTAATTATGTCTGAAATTAGACATGTTTAATATATATATATAATATGAATAAATATTTATAAAAAATAAAATAATCCTAATTTTATTAATATTTTAAATTTAATATGTCTGAATTCAGACACGTTTAATATATCTGGATTCAGACATATTAAAAATTTAAATAATTAAAAAAATTTATGTAAAATTTTTAATTATTAATTCATTATTATTTTTACGAAATTGAGGCATATTTAATACTTGAATCAGATATACGGCGATAGGCATTTATCAAGCCCGTCACCGTAAGTTTGCCTAATTTTAGGCATATTAAATATGCATACTTATGGTGACAAGCATTAAGAAGGCCTGTTGCCGTAGGTTTTTGATTTCAGGCATATTTATTATGTCTGAATTCTAAATTGAGACACGTTAAATATATATATGTATATTTCTTATTAATTTAAATTTAAATATATATATAGATATTTCTTAATAATTTAAATTTAAAATTTGAATTAATGATTTACTTTAATTGCGTTATTTGTTTAATGGCTTGTCAAATCATTTACGGCGACAGGTGGATTGTATGTCTGTGGCCATAAATCTTATATTTTTTACCTTATTTACATTTTTGCCACTTTACCTTATTTTACCACAGTTTTCCTATAAACTGTGGTGAAAAATATGTAGTTAAAATTATATTTTGTACTAGCGATAACTTCTTAAGTCGTGAAATTTCATAAATTTTAGAGGAGAAAGGTTGAGAACACATGAAAGGGAGTAGAGAAGAAGGGTTGAGGTGCTAGGGCAAGCCATTTCAGGTCATTAGAAGGTGCTTTTGATCGATAACTTAGTAGGTAAGCTATGTATAACTCTT
Source organism: Prosopis cineraria (assembly GCF_029017545.1). Taxonomy (NCBI): domain Eukaryota; kingdom Viridiplantae; phylum Streptophyta; class Magnoliopsida; order Fabales; family Fabaceae; genus Prosopis; species Prosopis cineraria. The sequence goes on from NW_026555342.1 coordinate 33,019,535, forward strand.
ATCTTCTATTCTACACAAATTTCTCCAAAATTGAGTTATAGAGAAATTGAATTGGTAAATTTTTAGGGGTTTGATTATTGCCTAATAGTAATAAAAAGGTTCTTGGAAGTTAAATTAGAGCTTTATGATTGGTTTAGAGTTGAACGATAGAGCTTTGAATCCATAGGCTTAATTTGGCCCTAAGTTAAAGAGAGGAAGGGGTAAGAATCTAATCTGAATGAAATAAGATTAGTTGAGGTGATGTAAAGTAGTAATTGAGTACTAATAGACTTAAGATGGATATATGAAAAAGAGTTTATAGTTGAATATAACCATAAGTAGTAAATATGTGTTTTTGTCAAAATAGACCAGATGACTAAAATGTGTCAAATGTGCTCGGATTAGCATATTGGATGTGTGAGTTGAGAAAGGAAGCTTATGATAAGCTGTAATGGTAGTTAAAATCTATGAGTAGCCTTTCTAGTGACAGAAGGGTTAAGGTAACTAAATAACTTCCTTTGCTTGACTCTTTATTGTAATTGTGTGTGAGTGTGCTATATGGTGCATGAAATTATTTTAAACTGAGCATGTTTTATGGCATTATATGTTTATTGCACAAAAATAACTTTTGGTTAAATGAATGATGAAATCTGTATAGTTTGTTATAAAATGTGTATATGTACATATATGAGAAAAATGATGAGTGAGAACCTTGAATAGTTTGGAAAGCATGATCATAGGGCTAGGAGTTCACTCGAGTAGAGAGGTGGTGATAAGACCATATGGTATATTCTCCTTAGTGCCCGACAGGATGCAATGTTAGAGAATTATACCTTCTTAGTGCCTCTTAAGGTATGGCATTGAAGAAGATCTCTTTAGTGCCTATTGAGGTACAGTGTTAGAGATATAGGACTCTTTAGTGTCATGTGATATGGTCTTAAAGTCAATGATACCCCATTGTGTTTATTAGTAGAAATCATAGTTTAAAAGTGAGAATACCTTTAGTTGAGTAATTCTACCATTAAAGGTGAGCTCAAGGCCAATGAGAGTGTATACTAGTTTAAGGCAAGCTTATGGTTTTGTGTCAGGGTGATTTGGATGTTGGGTCGATAGTGATCATGCTATGGAATGCTATGTGATGTTTGTGCTATTAAAGTGGTGAAATGTGGTATAAAGAAGTGAAATGTAGAACATTGGTGTGGTTTAAATATAACTTGTGTTATGTATGCTAATGAGATTTAAATGGTATATTATGCTTTACTTTCATATAGTTATATGTGAAAGTCAATAAGAGTGAGTTATTCTATTACTGAGATTTTTATCTCACCCTCGTGGTTACATTTTTATAGGACCAGGTAGTGATCAGGGTAACGTAAGAGAGACAGGACTAGCATAGTGGTGTCGTTTAATAGAACACATTTGTTACCCACTTTTATTTGTCAATTAAGACCCTTTTATTAATGATTTATCACCTTCAAGTGCACACATTGCATTAGATTTGAAATTTTGCTTAAGTTTCTAGGTTTAGTACACTAGGGGCATTTTGGTCCAAAAAATGAACTTTTGAGAAAATATACAAGAAAAATTGACAAAGTGCATTTTATGTCCAGTTGATGAGTGGTGAAATTATATTTTTAAAATTTATTTTATTTTGGGAGTAATTAAACAACACTTTCTTAAGTGTCTTAGTTTGACCCAGTTTTCGGTTTACCTTTGTGTGAAAATTTTTATATAATTTTGTGCAGCTTGAAAATTGGTTAATTTAATAAATTCTTCCTTCTAATTATGAATTTAATTTTGGAAATTAATTATATTTTATTATATCACATGCCATTTACTTGAATTATGTGATTTATGTGACATAGGTGGCATGTGACTTATGCATCAATTAGGCAATTCAAGTCAACACTCCTTGAGGTCAATGGCTGAGAATTTGCATGTGACTTATGCTATTTTTGGGATATTAAATCAGCTTAAATGATGTGGATGACACATGAAAAATTACACACACATTGGAATCATCTATAAACCAATAGGAGGTTGCCACCTTACAAGTGTGACAAGGCTCCAATTTCCATTTTAATTTCTTTTCTTATTTTTTAATTAAGCCTTCAGATGATGGGAAACAAGGGGGAGCACGTCCATTCAGCCTCAAATGAGATCCAACACTCATCTCATTTCATCTTCCACATTTTCTCACTTTTGTTCTTGGTGTTCTTCATTTTCTGCTCCTTCTCTCTACAATACAGCACGTCCAACCACCATTTTTCCCTCTTTTCATCATCAAATCTACTCAATTCTTCCACCATTCTTCTCCTCTCTCAATTCCAAACTAACCCCAAGCAACTAGAAGGAGATTTGGAGCTCAATCCATCAAGAAGCATGAAGCATGTGCCACGGCCTAGTTGTGTTCATGGAGGAAGCAAAGTGCTCTTGATGTTGTCTAGCTAGAGTCTCCATGGAATCCTAAGGGAGAGTTGATGGAAGAGGAGTTTTGAAGTCTTCACTTGGCTAAGCTAAACTATTTCTTCATCTTGTTTCAATTCCATTAGAATACAATGACTATTATTAATTGTGGTTCAATTTGACTTCAGTTACATGGTTGTTTGTAATTTGTAATGTTGAAACAAGATTTTTGAGTTGAATTTCATGACCTATGTGCTGCTAGAATTTCATCCACTCTATGAATTTGCATGGTAATATGTGATTTCAATGGGTGAATATCTTGTATTAGCCTAGCATGTAATTGTGAGGTGAATACTTGATGAGTTGCTTGAGTTTTCATACTTTTGAGCTTAGGTACAGCTTTGGCTAGTGGCAATTGGGAATGAATTTTAACTAAAAACTTGGTTAATTCTTGAGCTAAACTAGTGAGGTTACCTAAAGGGCTTGTAATAGCATTTAGGGAATTGAGTTAGTGTGGCTAGATTGCTTGAGATAGTTGTCTCAAGTAAATGCATTTTTCAGCCAAGGAAGAGAAGTAGAGTGAGCTACCATAATTAATTAGGAGCTAGGATTCTTCCATTAGCAACACCCTAGGGTTCCTACTTAAATTGAAAAGCCACTTCTTTCAAAATTAGGATTAGTTTTCTAGCTTAATTCACCAAATAATTAGGTTAGCAATTAGTTAATCAACTTCAAACTTTAGGTGATTTATTTTACTAGATAACTTTTAAATTAGACTTAAAATCATTCCTTGGGAGATGACCTAGGGTTGGCCCTATATTGCATTAGGATTAGCTTTTGTTTAATTTTGAGGATAAGTGACAATTCCTATCATCGTTGTTGTGGAAGTCCCTGAGTTTATGTAATAAACCAAGAAATTTGTGTATATATGTGTACATGAGTTGCCATAGGGTTACATGCGTGCTTTGAGTAGTGATTTTATGAAATCATAGCCCGATTGTGTATATTTATGATGAAATGAATTATGGGCTATGGTTTGGGTATGTTTGTGTTGAAAATTGTTGTGAATATTAGTGAATCTTAAGCCCATGTGTGAAATTATGATGAAATAAGTAATTTTAGGGTTAATATTGTATTCTTAAAGTTTATGAAATGTGAAAAGTGATCGTTGAAGGGGTTAAATTTTAGTATATGTGTATAATTATGATATATTATGGTTAGTCAGGTGTATTAGTTTCACAACCTCAAAATAAGGCATGTCCGGCACAAAATATAGGAACAAAACCCATATTCTAAAAGCCTTGATTAAGAAACTACAAATTCTAAACCCTGAAGATATCTGATAACAAATTGAACCATTTTCCCATACAAATAATAGAATAAAAGATTTATTATTTTTTTATTATTTTTTTAAATTTTGATATAACCTTCCCCCATATAAGACCTCCTAAAAATCTCTACAATAGCCATTTACAAACAAATCAAAATATATACGAAGCTTTGCTTCGTCACATAGCCAGACAGTATAAATTACAAATCAGGATCCTTTCTATAGTTATTGTGGAGCATCTAAAACATAATCTCGAAATAATGCATAATTAAATATTTACATAAAAAAGGAAGAGATTCTCGAAAGATCTTCTAGTCAATTCAATAATGAGCATCTCAATGATCTTCAAGAAGTGTAGGTTGCTTACATTATTTGAAACTAAAAATATTTTTTTAGTGAATAACATCCCAATAATAAAATTTGAAAGATTCAAGATAAACAAATTCATCAAGAAAATTGGGACACCATTAAAAAGGAATATCAATAAAATACAAAAATTGAATTTGGAGATTAAGAAATTCTATATAACTTCAAATGTGTACCAAACCAATAAATTTACAATAGCAAAACCTTAACATTTGATCTTGTACAATAAAATAAAATAAATTAAGTAAATAAAAATAGCAACAATCACTATTTTTAAAATCAATAGTGTGTACATGTATTCACAAATTAATTAAATCTGAGGACTTTGCAGAATAGTTAACAACCATGGACACACAGTCCACGAGGATAAATAACTAGATGTAGCCTACACTACAAAAACAAATGTGGACATACAGTCCATGAGGGTAAGTAACCAAACGCAACCGAAACCATAAAACAAACGTGGACACACAGTCTAAGAGGGTAAGTAACCAAATACAGCCTGAGCTATGAAATAAATGTGGACACACAATCCATAAGGGTAAGTAACCAAATGCAGCCTGAGCTATGAAATCAAATGCAAGTGTTAAATCCATGAATAACAAACGTGAGAACATAACTCACAAAAATCAAACTAGCTAGTGATTGACTATGGCACGCCAAGGGCTAACAGAACTACCGTTAGCAACCACTGTTCTACATATAGTCCCTTTGAAAACCCATTTTCAAATATGCAAGAAAATAATTAATTTTTCAAAATATAAATTCCTCTTATTAATGTCAAACTCGCATGAACCAATTAAAATAATTAGTCTTTTTAAATATGAAAATTTGTAACTAATATCTGATAGAACACATTTGTTACCCACTTTTATTTGTCAATTAAGACCCTTTTATTAATGATTTATCACCTTCAAGTGCACATATCGCATTAGATTTGGAATTTTGTCTAAGTTTATAGGTTCAGTACACTAGGGGCATTTTGGTCTAAAAAATAAACTTTTGAGAAAATGTACAAGAAAAATTGAAAAAGTGAATTTTATGTCTAGTTTATGAGTGGTGAAATTATATTTTTAAAATTCATTTTAGTTTAGGAGTAATTAAAAAAAAGTCAACACTTTCTTAAGTGTCTTAGTTTGACCTAGTTTTCGATTTGCCTTTGTGTGAAAATTTTTATATAATTTTGTGCAACCTAAAACTTGGTTAACTTAATAAATTCTCCCTTCTAATTATGAATTTAATTCTGAACATTAATTAGATTTTATTATATCACATGCCATTTAATTGAATTATGTGATTTATGTGACATAGGTGGCATGTGACTTATGCATCAATTAGGCAATTGAAGTCAACACTCCTTGAGATCAATGGCTGAGCAGTTGCACATGATTTATTCTATTTTTGGGATATTAAATCAGCTTAAATGATGTGGATGACACATGAGAAATTACACACACATTGGAATCATCTACAAACTAATAGGAGGTTCCCACCTTGCAAGTGTGACAAGGCTCCCATTTCTATTTTAATTTATTTTCTTATTTTTTAATTAAGCCTTCAGCTGATGGGAAACAAGGGGGAGCATGCCATTTACCCCCTCAAATCAGATCAAACACTCATTCATTCATCTTCCACATTTTCTCTCTCTAGTTCATCTTGTTCTTCATTTTTCTCCACCTTCTCTCTACTTTCTTCATTTTTCCAGCACCCATGACTCCACATTCTACCATCAAACCTCCATAAAACCACCACCATTCCATTCCTTTACTTGGATGAACCTATCCTTACTACTTGCAAGGAGATTTAAAGCTTGATTCCACCATTTCCATGGAGCTCTACTTGGCTATGTCTAGTTCTTAGAGGAGTAATATGGTTTTGATATTTTCTAGCTAAATTATCCATGTAATCCTAGGGAGGAGTTGATTGAAGAGGTGTTTTAAAGTCTTCATTTGGCTAAGCTCAACTATTTCTTCATCTTGTTTCAATTCCATTAGAATACTATGACTATTGTTGATTGTGGTTCAATTTGACTTTAGTTTCATGGTTGGTTGTAATTGTTAGTATTGAAACAAGATTGTTTACTTGAATTTCACTTCCTTTTGTTGCTGGAAATTTCTGCCACTTAGTGATTTTGCATTGTAATATGTGATTTCATTTGGTGAATGTCTTGTATTAGCCAAGCATGTAATTGTGTGGTGAATTCTTCATGAGTTGCTTAAGTTTTATAGTTTTGAACTTAGGTACAGCTTTAGCCAGTAGCAATTGGGAATGAATTTTAACTAAACACTTGGTTAATTCTTGAGCTAAGCTAGTGAGGTTACCTAAGGGGCTTGTAATAGCACTTAGAGAATTGAATTAGTGAAGCTAGGATACTTAAGACAGTTGTCTTAAGTAAATACATTTTTCAGCCAAGGAAGAGGAGTTGAGTGAGTTGCCATAATTGATTAGAGGCTAGGATTCTTTTATTAGTAACACCCTACAGTTCCTACTTAAATTTAGAAGCCACTTCTTTCAAAATTAGGATTAGTTTTCTAGCTTAATTCACTAGATAATTAGGTTAGCAATTAGTTAATAAACTTCAAACTTTAGGTGATTTATTTTACTAGATAACTTTTAAATTAGACTTAAAATCATTCCTTGAGAAATGCCCTAGGGTTGGCCTTATATTGCATTAGGGTTAGCTTTAGTTTAATTTTGAGGATAAGCGACAATCCCATTAATATTTCAAACTCTTTCACCATTTTTGTGATTATCTCTATTGAACAAATGAGTACTAGAATATGTAAAAGCATTTTCATCAATTTTTAAAGTATATGCCATGATTTTAAGAAATAAAACAATTTAATTAATAAAAATAGCTAATGCAAAAAATATATATATATTAATCATTGTAAATAGTTGAAAACAATATTTTGATAGAAGAAGATTTGCTAATATAGAAATTTATTAGGATGTTATCTACTTACCTGTCACAATCTCAAATCCAAAGATTCACTTCTTCCAACTCCTAAAAATTTATCTTCTTCTCAACATCCTAATTAAAATATATAAAGAATTGATTAATGGCCTTTACGTATATTACACAAATTCCCTTCCAAAGTCACTACAACATAACTAACTAAATTTAAAATCATGTAATGTATGCCTTAGCATCTTCGATTCCTCAACGACTGTATAAATTATTTTCTATCCAAATAACTTGATTATACTTTTATTTGTTTTTCGCACATCCATTAAAGAAAATAATTGTCTTCTAATAATTGTTTTAATTAATCAACACTGTATGCACCATGCCTATATGTCAAACTCACATCTAAACATTTTATCGAGTACCTAGCAGGCATTAATCCTCAAGCTAATGTCAAGCTTTTCCCTATTCAACTTCCTTCAATCTCTATTACACTTTAAATATATTTTTCTATTCAACACTTTATTTCTATCCAACTCCCCTCAAGTGCTTATGTAAATAAACTTGTATATATCTACACCCAGCACCTTAATCACTATAGAATTTTAGAGTCTTCTATCACCTTTTTTTATCAAACATGTTAGGTGTATTCCCCAAATCAAGTCTTAAGATGATATTGTCATTTATAATCATCAACCATGTGATTCCCCATAATTCAATTATCTCACAATAATTTGATAACCAAAATTCTTCACAAAAGCTCAAGTTAAATCCATAAATAATTAACACCCAAACCAAATATATCTTTGTAAACGTTAATAAAATTTTAAAAAATTTATAACTAAACTCGACCCTTTCTAATGGGTACTTCCTTGAACCTCTTATAGATATAAATATTTAAATTAAATTCTAAGCCCTTTTCTTCAATTCACATTCCTACAGCTCCCAACAGCAATACTTGAATTCATCATACTTCCTAATTATTATTCTTATTGTGTGTGTATTTCCATACAACCTAGTGTTAAACCCAATAATAAATAAAACTCCCATCCAACTTCATCAATAGCATCAACAATAATTGAACTACCTTACCAAATGGAGTCAGTTCAATTTACTAATTTTTTTTCCACAAACCTACGGTAGCCAAGAAAGGAAAGGAATGAAAATTTTGAACCTCATTCACCATTACATATGTGCACAGAATCAAACTAAAGAGAGCAGAAGGATGAGATTCACTCACCTAAAGAACAAGGAGGGATGATAGAAGACGATAAAACTTCTATAGCTATCTATGAGTACTGCCATGAAATAGAGATAGAGATGGCACAGATTAACAGCAACACAGAAACAAAGGAGTCCTTAACCTCGATGAAACTCCTCACAATAGAAAACAATGGTGACTCTAGTAGCGATAACAGCTTCAACAATGAAAGTGAAGGATGAGTGAGCTAAACAGTAACTAGCAAGGTAAATGATTAATAGTGAGAAGTAAGGGAGAGGAAGGAATCACAATCTAGACCTCTCAACATTGGTAAGGACATGCTTACTCACAACCACATCGGCGGTTGAAGATGATGGAAGACGATGGAGATCGAACAAAGGGGCTAGGGTTTCTGCTCTCTCTCATGCTCTTGCTATGGATTGTTCAAAAACTGAAGAGAGGCCAGATGGAATCCTCTCCTTTATACACTAGAGATTCAAACCCAAGTCTATGTTTTAAGGTTTCAAAGTCATTGCCATTAGCCACCTATTCACTCTTGATAAACTACCCCAAATTATATAAAAATAGTTTAAAACATCTTAACATAAATTTTTTAATTTTCATTTTATTTTTTTAAATTAATTTCCAGACCATTGCAATTAGGTCCTTTTGGACTTGATTCAAGGCCTTGTTTTGTCTAATGAGAGATAGGGATCGATTTGAGTACTTGGCTGCGTAAAATTTTTTAAGAAAAGTGACTTTTTACACTTAGGTGTCCAAATTTCAATTATATTATTAGATCATGTCCAAGCCCATCTCACTAGCTAGCTTATGAGATAAGATTTATGTGCGTGCTTGAATCACTCATCGGACATCATATGTGAAAATGATGTAAGCTGGAAGTTTATCATTTTGCTGTCAAAATGACAGTAGAAATTTCAGATAGGCACACCACTCTATATGGTGTCACATGCTACACACCACAATGCACATACTACACACTACCACTATGGCCCATGTTTCAACATAATTTTCTCTCAATTTTAATGCATGCAATTGAGGTAGGAATGCTTATAGGTTGTTTCCCCGGCGTATTATACAATTGTTTGATTTGCTTCCCTGTGTGTTACTCAAATGTATTATGCTTTTAATGGTTTTACAAAATAAGTCTTGGCCAAAGCTTTTCAAATAAAACCTTTGATTACTGTGGTGAATTATGATGTAGTAATTCTGTTAATCTTTCTCCTGTATTGAGTAAATATGGGGGAGGGTTACATTAAGTTATGAAAGATGGGTGAGTTTTCAATAGGTAGAAATCAGAAATACATAAGAGGAGAATAGAAGAAGGGTTGAAGTGCTAGGGCAAGCCATTTCAGGTCATTAGATGGTGCTTCTAATTAAACAACTTAGCGAATATGCTATGTATAACCCTTACCTTCTATTCTACACAAATTTTTCTAAAAATGAGTTATCGAGAAATTGAATGGGTGAATTTAAGGCATTAGATTCTTGCCTAATAGTAATAAAAAGGTTCTCAAGAGTTAAATTAGAGCTTTGCGATAGGTTTAAAAGCTGAACGATAGAGTTTTGAACTCGTAGGCTTAATTTGGCCCTAAGTTAGAGAGAGAAAGGGGTAGAAATCTGATTTGAGTAAAATGAGACCGATTGAGGTGATGTAAAGTAGTAATCAAGTACTAATGAACTTAAGATGGTTAAATGAAAAAGAGTTTATGACTGAATATAGCCATAAATAGAAAATGTGTTTTTTGTCAAAATGAACTAAATGACTAAATTGTGGCAATATGTTTAGATGGCATATTAAATGTGTGAGTTGAGAAAGGAAACATGTGATAAGCTGTTTGTAGTAGTTTAAAATTCATGAGTAACCTTTCTAATGATGAATGAGTTAAGGTAACCATATAACTTCCTTTGTTTGACTATTTTTGTACCTGTGCATGAGTATGTTATCTAGTGCTGAAATTTGTTTTGAACAAAGCATTTTTATAGCACTGCATGAATAATGCAAGGAATTGGCTTTAAGTAAAAAGAAATGAGTAAAAACATGTGATTTCATACTTTACATAAATATATACCTATGTGATGTGGATATATGTACAAATGAGAACCTTTGAATAGTTTGAAAAGCACGATCATAGGGGTGGGAATTCACCTAAGGGAGAGGTGGTGATAAGACCATATGGCAATTTTTCTTAATGCTCGACAGGATGCGATGTTGAAAGCAGTGAAAGTGGTGAAATGTGCTATATTGATTGATTTAAAATGATAGATATGTGATAAAATGCTATGTTAATAAGGTTTGAATGTATATTATGCTTTACTTTCATATAGTTGCATGTGATAGCTAATAGGAATGAGTAATTTTATTACTGAGATGTTTATCTCACCCTTGTGGTTACACTTTTGATAGGACAGAGCAGTGATCAGGGCAAGGGAAGAGAGTTAGGACTGGCTTAGATTTGAGAAGCCCATATGATTCTAGAGTTTATGTAATTAACTAGAAAACTTGTGTATGTATGTGTAAATAAGTTGCCATAGGGTTGTATGCATGTTTTGGAGTAGTGAATTTGTGAAATCTTAGCCCAAGTGTGTATATATGTTGAAAGGGTAGTGGAAATGGTAAATATTAAGCCCATGTAAGAAATCATGATGAAATGAGTAATTTAGGGCTACGATTGAGTTTTGATTGTGTTATGAATATGAATATATGTGATTATGTTGAGAAAAAGGCTAAGTGGGCTAAGTTGTGCTAAGTATTGGCAAATTATGAAAGTTTATGAAAAGTAAAAATAGCTGTTAAGGGGTTAATTTTAGTATATATTTATGTATGTGATATATTATGGTTGATCAAGTGTATTAGGTCCTTTCGGACTTGATTCAAGGCCTTGTGTGGTCTAATAAGAGAAAGGGATCAATTTGAGTGCTTGGGTGGATAAAATTTTCATAAAAGTGACTTTTTGCACCTAAGTATCCAATTTTAACTGGACCATCATATCATAACCAAACCTATCTCATTAACTAACTTATGATAAGCTTCATGTGGGTACTTGAATCACTTCGATCCGATGTTGTATGTGAAAAATAGTGCAGACCAAAAGTTTATTATTTTACTATCAAAATGACAGTAGAAATTTTGGATAGGTGTGCCATGACACATGACGTCACATGCTGTGGCGCATGGCACAGAAAGTTAGGCATGTGGCTCTGTACCACATGAGGAGAGAAGGGGAGAAAATAGTACAGTATGAGAAAGGGCACCTGTGCCAGTGCTATGTCTAAACGATTATAGAGAGAAGTAGCACTGGAAGTTCAACTGATTCAGTCTCAAAAAGATAGACATGATGAGCTACTTGAGCAGCTCAGAGATATGCTACAAGATATAAGGCAAATTATTATGGATCATGACACAATCTTAAGAGAGAGAGCCAAAAAAAGGAGTTGAGGCTCAAGATATCCTAGTACATGAGCAAGTATATAGTAGACCTAAACTATATCAAGGTTTGGGTAGTAGGCAAGAGATTCCTGGCACTGATCCATCTATTGATCATGTGTAGAAGATCTTTGTTCAGTTCAACTAGCTAACCTTTGACAGAAGTATGAGAGAGGGGGAAGCAGAACTGTAGATTGAGCAACTGGGAAACCATCTTTGAGGTGGTAATCTGTACCCCTAACCAATAGGTTGTTCTAGCCATGGTATAGCTAGTTAGTGTTTACTAAGAGATGGTTGGAGTCTGTAAGGCCAATAGGTGGTGTATAATTGAGCTGGGAAGAGTTTAAAAAGATCTTCTTTTACTAGTACTTTCCAGTTTCCTTTAAGATTGAAAAGGAGGAAGAATTTCATACATTCAAGTAGGGAGATCTAGACAAAGAAGAGTTCATATAGAGGTTTTAATGATTATTCGGCTTACTCCATATACCTCTAGTACAGTAATGATTCAAAGTGGAGGGCTAAGAGGTTAATGGAGAACACGAGACCTAAGTATCGTTAGTAGATAGCGTTGCTTAATGTGACAACTTATGAGGAAATGTGCCATAAGCTGAAGGTAGTAGCTAGGTATGGCAGAGAGGAAATGCTAAGAGAAGACAAGATAATGTAAGGAGATTTTCATCCCCTTTGGTCCGACAGGAGGAATTTCTAAAAGACCTAGGTTTAGTACGGGCAGTCCTAATTCTTTCAAAAGAAGAGGATTTGTCAGAGGATCTCAGTCTCAACTTATTCAAAGAGGGTTAGTGCAGAGAAGTGGGGGTGTGAGAATTAGACCTCCATAGTCTTTGAGGCAAGTGTTAAATGTTCCATCTCTGACTCTAAGTACTAGAAGGATACCCTAGTGTAACATTTACGGTCAATCTCATTTGGGAAGATGTTGGGCTTGCTTCAAATGTGGCAAGTTGGGTTATATAATGAAATAGTGCCCGAAGGGCAGAGTTGAGGTTACTGAGCAGAGATCTATAATTCATTGCTAGTGTTTATAGTTACGAAGGAAGATGCTAGAGCATCTCCAAACCTGGTCAGAGGTATGATTTCTGTCTATGATCACTGAGTAGAGGCATGTTTGATTCGGGTGCTACACATTCTTTTATGTTTGAGGAGTGTGTGGATAGACTGAGTTTGTCCTTGCAAGAATTACCTGTGCTCATTAGAGTGGCGATGCCTTCTAGATCATCTAATATCACTAGTAGAGTTGTCAAGGTATGGAGATTTAATTTGAGGACAAAGTTTCCAAGATCAATCTAATTTGTATTCCTATAAAAGAAATAGATGTGATTATTAGCATGAATTGTCTGGAAGCAAATAATGCTATGCTTGAAAGGTAGTTTCACTACCAGTGTTATGTATAGCAGCAGATTCTTTAGAGCAACCTAAGTTCTTATCAGTACTTAGTATTGAAAAGTTAATTCAGCATTCTTTGCAGTTAGCACAATGTATGGTAGTGGAATCGAGAAAATTGGTGTATTAAGTGAGTTCTATAAGATGTTTTAAAAATGAAGTGACTAGATTACCTCCTGGAAGGAAAGTTAGTTCTCAATTGATTTGGCTCTTAGAACTGAACCAATATCAAAGGCTTCTTATAGAATGTCGCCATCAGAATTGACTGAGTTAAAGAGGCAGATTGAAGACTTACTAGACAAAGGATTTATTAGACCAAGTGTATCACCTTGGGGATCGCTAATACCATTTGTGAGGAAGAAGGATAGTAGTCTACGTCTTTACATTGATTACCGATAGTTAAACAAGGTAACTGTGAAGAACAAGTATCCTTTGCCAATGATAAATGAACTTTTAGATCAATTGGCTAGTGTCTCAGTCTTTTCCAAGATTGACTTGAGGTCAGGGTATCATCAGTTGAGGGCTAGTGCGATAGATGTACTTAAGACTACTTTCAAAACTCAGTATGGCCATTATGAGTTTTTGGTTATGCCATTTGGTTTAGCTAATATGCCTATAGTGTTTATAGACTATATGAACCCTATATTTAGACCATACTTGGATCAGTTTGTAGTGGTCTTTACAGACGACATCCTGATCTATTTAGAGGATGAGAATTGACATGCAAAGCATTTGAGGATGGTGCTTCAAATTTTGAAAGATATGATGTTGTATGCCAAGCTCAGTAAGTGTGAGTTTTAAAGAGAAGTTTGATTTTTAGGACACATGGTGTCTTTGAATAGGATTTATATGGATCCGCATAAGGTTGATGCAGTGTTGAATTGGAACATCCTAGTTTAGTCAAGATACATAGTTTTTCTGGGATTAGTTCGGTATTATCAATGATTTGTCTAGGAATTTTTCCATATAGCTTCTTTTACTAGGCTAACATATAAATATCAGCCTTATATATGGGATGACTTGTGTGAAGTAGCGTTTCAGCAACTAAAAGAGAAGTTGACTGTAGCTTCGATGTTAATTATCCCTAATCTGAGGTTACCTTATGAGGTTTTACAAGAGATATGTCTTTGAGAGGTCTTGGTTGTGTTTTGATGCAAGATAGTCAGGTTGTAACATATGCTTCTTGATAGTTGAGACCGCATGAAGAGAACTATCATGCACATGACTTAGAACTCATAACAGTGGTGTTTGCCTAAAAATTTAGCCCCTATTATCTATTTTATGCGGTTTTCACTGTGTTTGGTAACTATAAGAATCTAAAATATCTTGTGGATTAGAAGGAATTGAATATAAGGCAGAGGAGATGGATGGAGCTTCTCAAGGATTACAACTTTGAATTGAAATATCATCTGGGTAAAGTTAAATTGGTTGTTGACATATAGAGTCTAAAGACTCTACATGTGGTAAGTCTTATGGTAAAAGAGCATAACTTGATGGAATCATTTGTTGAGTTGCAACAAGATGTGCCAATATTCTCTCATACTACTATTGAAGGTCAATAGATTTAATCATGAAAAAATCCTCCAGACTCAGTCTGTAGGAATCTCTTAAGCTTCCCTACTAGTCATTGGCCTACTCTTTGAAGCATGAGAGGTCGCTGGCCTACTCAATTGTATCTTAGGTTCCACTTTTTCTTCAACCTCAAGCCTTGCCTCTTGCGTTAGCCTCATCTCCTCATAATCCCTATTTTTGTTCAAGGCATCATGGCTGGCTAGACTTCTCTAAATGTCTAATATTACTTCCAGCATGTGTGCCATAATAGGGTCATCACCTTAAGGTTGTTTCAGTAGCACCTCAAGATCTTGGACATTGTGGGCATTCTAAGCCCAAGTGTGTCGTGGAATTCTACCACGTCCTCTCACAGCTACTGTAGAACATTTGTAGCTTCAAATACCTTTCTTCCTTCCTTTAGACAAAAGACAGAAAAAGTCAGTAAATAGGTAGTTAAAGGCTATAAAAGAGTAATGAATATATAAAAATTGCCAACTAATGTGTTGCAATGTACAAACAAATCAAAACTAAAGAAGACTAATACCAAACTGTAAAGTCCCAACTCAAACTAGACTTTACCATTCCAAATCACATAATCAATAAATCAAAATCAAAGTAATAGCCCTTTTATTTGTTTTCAAATCACAAGATCCTAACTTCTTAAAACATATATTCAAATAAGAGGGCTAGCAGAAGTACAAACACAGTCAAACAATTCAAAGAGACACAACTTCTCAACCCTAAAAAAGGGGCTTGTGCCTCAACATGTATAACATACACTATGACATGTGGTACAAGCAAAGCTATGTCATATACCCGCGGTGGGCACATCATGGGCCGCGTGCATATGACATCAATTTTTGCTGTCATATGATAGCTTGGAAGATGAACTTACACCATATGCTATTTCCATATTCAACATCCAATTGGAGTGATTCAAGTACCCACACAAAGCTTACAACATATACTAGCTAATGGAACAAGTTTGAACTTGATTCAATGGTCTAATCTAAAATTAGACACTCAGATGTAAAAAGTCACTTTTCTTATAAGAACTTACACCCTAAGCACTCAATTCTCATTCCTTGTCCCATTAGACCACTTCAAGTATTGAACCAAGTCCAAAAGGACCACATACACCTGATTGACACTACTAACCACATATATGACATCGTTCACTAAAATCAACTTCTCAATACCACATTACACAGTTGTAGACATATATAAGGCACAACATATACAACACATTCACATATATACAAATAGACTTGTTCTACTTTCAACCTCTGACTTTTACATAGGGGGCTCCACCTTATCACATGGTCGGGAATCATAATATACTTAACTCTTCCAAATGGGGCTCTGTCTCACCATTTGTATCAAGTTCTCTTATAACAACACAATTCACATTCAATATATAATCATCACATCAATTTATACATATACAAGTGGAACAAGTTATATAACAACACAAACTTGATTAAATAGCATTTAAGCCTACCAATGTACCCTTTACTAGGGCACCCTTAGCGAGATGCACATCATATATATATATATAAAAGTAAGATTCACAACACAATTCATATACACATTCACTTATGCATCTTAATTAGCAACTCTAATATCACAACTCATTATATATTCATTTATACAAATGGTAGTCATAAAAATACCAAATGAGGCCACTCTTTCCTCACTTCCTTTCCTGACCTTCTCATGCCCTTTTCACTTGTGTTTAAAGGTAACAGAGTGAGACATACATCTAGTAACATAAAGGTAACATCAATTGCTAGTTAGTAAGCAAAATCATAAACAAGCGATAAAGTAGTATGTGTATCAATAAAAGTAATATCATGTGCATATACAAGAATTCATTCCCATCAATCTCGCTATATTCATACAATGCATTCCTGGTTCCACTTAGAAGAGTAATCTCTATGCTCAGATTAGGACTTCCAGTCATATGGAATAGGACCCACCATACCACTGCTCAAACCATGTAATCCTCTTCGCATATGGGTAGTCTCCTAGGTTTTGGATAAGGAGGCGCAGTGGAACATTAAAATTGTAAAGTCCCTATCTTGATATGGACCAAATGAACTCGTTTAAGTCAAGGTAGATAGAAGAGTTACCTTTTAATTCTTTGAATGAGACACACGTTTGGATCTTAAGAGCTGACAATGTAGATCTACTCCCTCTATTGGCATCAACATGAACAGCTCTCTAACTCGAACAACATGCTAGTGTTTTTAGCGTCCGTTCTTTTTTGAACGTTAATTTTCCTTTCTATACGGTGTTTCATGGCTCTCAAAGTGTTTTTGCCATCAAGACTTTTTTAATACTCTCTACTTTCATAAGGACGTCTTTATCTATATATAGTACATAGATAACGGTTTTCGTTTTCCACTTAAAAGCTCATGAAAATTTAATTAAATTTATCTTATGAATTTAATTCATAATATCATATCTAATTTGACTTTATCTTATAAATTTAAATTATAAAACTGACATGATATTCTCTCTTATCATGTTAGTTATTAAATTTAATCTATGATATAAAATTAGATTTAAAACTAACATAAGATAAGACAATATAATATATATCACATATACATATTATATTATATATATATATAAATATACAAATATATATATACATATATATTTTGAAAAAAAAATATATATATATTATATTATCTATATTTAATTTTATATATCATATACATATGTCATATATATATCACATATATGAATATATATATATATTGAAAATATATATACATATATATATAATTATATCTTAAATTTATATTTCATATAAATATATATATATTTATCAAATAAATATTCAAATATATATAATTCATTCACCTTATATTACATTCATTGAATCTAGACATATTCCAGATTCAACGAACTTATACATTAAGCTCGAGTTGGGTTGTTCTTGTGTGTGACCCTGTAGGCCCATATAAAATTTGCAGTAGGCTAATTATGCTATTAGCCCACAAGTCATAAGTGACCTCTAGCAAGACATTGCAACTACCCAATTCACATAGGTATCAATGATCCAATGTAACCTATCATGCAATCATATCACATCCTTTTTATCACGTGATATTTCAGTCAAGTACGAGACACAGAACTGTCATTCTCCTTTACATAATCATTACTTTCTCAATCTCTAAGTAGACTGACAGTAGCAATGCAAAAGCCCTTTTCATTGCAGTATGGCCATACATTTTCTCAGTCTTACTCATCGAGGGGCCCAATAATATCTCTCACTTAATATGAGGGATAAATTCCATCTTGACCACTCATATTCCTCTGCATGAATATCACTAAACTCAATCATAGCCTTTATGATCACCCGATCAAAGGTGACTTTTGACTAGGTCAAAGTTCAGTAGTCATCATGTAGGAATCTATGATGATCTCACGTCAAAGGGCTTAGTGATATAGTTACATATGAGATAAGCTTGTGACTTGTAACATGTAGCTTTCTCATAGCAGATCGGTCCAACACCTTATACTCTTTCAAGTGCCTATGACTTTAATTTGTATCTCTATAATTAATCAAAGTCATACTAGTCTTGTTTCATCTATGATCTTTCAAAGATGACTGACTAAGGACATTTAGGACAATCACTATAGTTTGTCCAGGGATACAGTTATCATCTTAAACATGCAATTGTTATGATAACAAAAGATAAATTCATTAAATAATAATGTGCATAGTACAATGATTGGCCCTAAGGCATATTTTCCAACATCCTCCTACTTACACTAGGTATAATCATTAATTTGTTTAATTCCCATGATCCTGACATGACGTTCATGCTTCACTTGTGCAAGAGGCTTTGTAAAAGGATCAGTAACA
Source organism: Prosopis cineraria (assembly GCF_029017545.1). Classification (NCBI taxonomy): domain Eukaryota; kingdom Viridiplantae; phylum Streptophyta; class Magnoliopsida; order Fabales; family Fabaceae; genus Prosopis; species Prosopis cineraria. The sequence continues at coordinate 33,038,002 of NW_026555342.1, forward strand.
TTGTCTTCTCCTGCTACTTTGCATATTTTTATATCACCTCTATCATTGATCTCTTTAATAAGGTGGAAACGCCTGAGTATATGCTTAGTCTTTTAGTATAACCTTAGCTCCTTACTTTGTGCAATTGCAATGCTATTGTCACAGAACAAGTTTATTAGATCTAAGATGCTAGGCACCTCATAGTTCAGTAATGAACTTCCTAATCCAAATGACTTCCTTAGCTGCATTTGATGTTGCTATATGCTCAGCGTCTATTGCAAAATCAACTATTGTGCTCTGCTTTAAGCTCTTCTAGCTCATTGCCCTACCATTTAATGTGAACACATATCCTGATTCCGTTTTAAGGTTATCTCAGTTAATTTGAAAGCTTGCATCTGTATAACCTATTACAACTGGCTCGTTATCCAATCCGCCATATACCAAGAATAAATCCTTAGTCCTTCTTAAGTACTTTAGGATATTCTTGATAGCAATCCAATAATCCTCTCCTGGATCTACTTGGTATCTTCTGGTCATACTTAAGGTAAATGAAACATCCGATTGAGTACACAGCATGGCATACATGAAAGATCCAATTGCCGAGGCATATAGAACCTTATTCATGTGATCTCACTGATTTTGTGTAATAGGACACTAGCCTTTGTTAAGATGAATGCCATAGGACATAGGGATGAAACCCCTCTTTGAATCCTTCATACTGAACCTATGTAGTGTTTTGTCTATGTATGTGCTCTAACTTAAGCCTATCAGCTTTTTGGATCTATCTTTATAGATCTTAATCCCAAGGATGTAAGTGGCTTCACCTAAGTCCTTCAAAGAGAAAGATTTTCCTAACCAAGACTTGACATTCTATAAGGTAGGAATGTCATTCCCAATGAGTAAGATATTATTTACATATAGCACTAGAAATATAACTGTGCTGCCATTAACCTTTTTTATAAACACAAGGTTTATCAATGTTTTGAATGAATCCAAACTATTTGATTAATTCATCAAAACATTGATTCCAGCTCTGAGATGCTTGCTTCAATCCATAAATGGATCTTTGAAGTTTGCACACCTTTCCAGAGTCCTCTGGAAGCATAAAACCTTCAGGTTATGTCATATACACTTCCTCAAGTAGATATCCATTAAGGAATGCTATTTTAACAACCATCTACCATATATAATAGTCATAATATGTTGCAATGGCAAGGAGGATTTTGATTGATTTAGCCATTGTGACCAGTGAAAAGGTTTCATCATAGTCTATACGATGAGTTTAGGTGAATCCTTTTGCAACCAATCATTCCTTAAAGACATTTACATTGCTATCCATGTTAGTTTTCTCTTTAAAAACTTACTTGCACTTGATGGTTTTTATTCCTTTAGGTGGATCGATTAAGGTTTATACCTTATTATCATACATAGATTGCATTTTAAACTTCATGCATTTAGCCATTTCTTAGAATTTGGTCCTACTATGGCTTCTTGGTAGGTAGTTGGTTCATTGTGTTCAATAAGCAACACATCATGACATTCATTAATCAAAATCCATATCTCTGAGGATGATGCCATGTCCTATCAGACCTTCGTAAGCCTTGTGTTATTTGAGTAGGCTTATTTACTTCCTATGAGTCTTCTCAGTTTTCTATATGTTACTCTATGCTACTTTGTGGTTCTTAAATTTCTTCAAGATGTATCTTGCTCCCCACCAGTTCTTTTAAAGATAAATTCTTTTTCTAGAAAGATACCATTTCGAATTACAAACACTTTATTATCGGTGGGATTATAAACATCCCTTTGTTTCTTTAGAATACCCCACAAAAAGGTGCTTTGTGAATTTGGGTGCTAACTTGTCTAAGGCTTATTTCTTAACATAAACCTCACTTCCCAAAACCTTGAGAAAAGACAAACTAGGTTTCTTCCCAGTCCATATCTCATATGGTGTCTTCTCAATTGCCTTAGATAGAACACGATTCAGTGTGAACATAGTTGTTTCTAGTGCATGGCCTCAAAAGGATGGTGGAAGATCTACTTGACTCATCATGGATCGAACCATATCCAATAGTGTCCAATTTCTCCGCTCAGAAACACCATTCTATTTTAGTGTTGTTGGAGGAGTTAATTGTGAGACTATCCCACAACTCCTTAGATGATCAATGAATTCTTGGCTCAAATATTCACCTTCTCGATCAGATCGAAGAGTTTTAATAGTCTTGCCAAGTTGGTTTTGTACTTCATTTTGGAATATTTTGAACATTTCAAAAGATTCAGATTTGTGTTTCATTAAGTAGATATATCCATATCTACTGTAGTCGTCAATAAAGGTAATGAAGTACAAATAACCCCCTCTAGCAGTTGTACTCATTGGTCTATATACATCTGTATGTGTGAGTCCCAATAAGTCATTAGACCTCTTATTATGCCCAGTAAAAGGTTCTTTTGTCATCTTTCCTAATAAACAAGACTCACAAGTGTCATAAGATTCAAAATCAAATGAGTTGAGAGTCCTTCTTACTAGAGCTCAAAAATATGTTTCTCATTTATATGGCCAAGACGACAATGCCATAGGCAGGTTGGATTCAAATCATTTGATTTGATCCTTTTGGTGTTTATGTTATAGATGTGTTCATTACTAGAATGTTCCAGATTTAAAAGATTATGACCTAAATGCAAATTACCATTAGCATAAAAAATGTCATTTCGATAAATAGAACATTTACCATTCCCAGTAATAGAAGTAAAACCTTCCTTATCCAAATAAGAAAGAGAAATAATGTTACTACTTAAAGTAAGAACATAATAGCAATTGTTCAAAACTAACAAAAGCCTATTAGGCAAAAGTAATTCATAAGTGTCTATGGCTAAAGTAGTAACTCTCAATCTTTTTCCAACTCATAAGTCTACTTTGCCCTTCATCAACTTTCTACTGTGTCTTAGACCCTGCATATTTATACAAATGTGAGAACCATATGCAGTATCTAATACTCATGCAGAAGAAGTAAAAAGGTGAATGTCTATAATATAAATACCTGAAGGAGTAGCCCCACTATCCTTCTTCTTTTTTAGATCTTCTAGGTAGAGCTTACAGTTCCTTTTCCAATGACCCAGTTCATTGCAAAAGAAACAAAATCTTTCCTTTAGAGGCTTTGCCTTCTTGGCTGAAAGATTGATTTCAAGCTTGTTTAACTCTTTGATCTTACCATCTGAGCCTTTACCCTTTCTCTTGCCTTTGCCTTGCCTTTCTTTTTCATACCCTTTCCTTTTTGAACCATCAAAATAGTGCTAGGCTTTTCTTTGATGTTTTTCTCAACAGTTTTAAGCGTCCCATGTAGTTCAGAAATAGATTTCTCCATGTCATTCATGTTATAGTTCATAACAAACTGGTCATAACTTTCTAGGAGTGAGTTCAAGATCAAATCTGTAGCCAACTCCTGGCTGAAGGGAAATTTGAGCCTTTCAAGGTGATCGATATAGCTCTTCATTTTCAAAACATGAGTGCTAATTAATGCACCCTCAGCCATCTTGGAGGAGTGTAAGGCCTTTGTGGTCTCATACCTCTCTTGCCTTACCTGTTGCTGGATTATTTACTTAAGATGTACAATCATCTCACAAGCCTCCATGTGTTCCAAATCTCTTTAAAGTTCTGGAACCATGGTAGCCAACATTAGGCATCCTAGATCTACTGAGTCATTGGTGTGCTTTTTGTAGGCATCCCTTTGAGCTCTTGAAGCGTTGGCCGCAAGCTCCTCAGGAATGGGTTCATCCAGGAATAAGCCTTTTTTTCCTATTTGAGAATAATTCTCAAGTTTCTAAACTAGTCAAGAAAGTTTGTCCCATTAAGTTTGTCCTTCTCAAGGACTAATTGCAATGATAGTGTAGCAATATTACTAATTGACATGATTCTATAATAAAATACAAAAAGTTAATTTTATATCTCCTACTAAAGCTAACAACCCTCAAATTTGATTAGTGGGTCAAGACCCATATTTCACTTAAATTTAAGTCCGCTTTGACAGGATGCTTAAAATTAAGTTATTTAGGTAGGTAACTCATTTACCAATTACATCACATGTAACTCTTAGATCTTTATGGAATTCAATCATCATATGATCCGGCATGTTCAATCCCATCTAATGCCTTGAGATCCAAAACTGTTTTGATAATCTCAATTAAACCAAACAATAATGAATCTTTGTGAGTAGCACGATTACTCATGCTTGTCTCACCAAGATAACCTAAATGTATCTACTTTGGTGGATCCTACATTTGCGTGATCTAAATTTTGAGAAGTATTCATTCATTGATGGCATTATGACTTAAGATTTTGATTAGAGGGTTTGAGTTATTAATTTAATAAATATGTAAAATGAAAGCAGTTGTATCTCATACAAAATCATGCATATTATGATCTAATCAAAAAGCATAATTAAACGTGACACAATATGACTCACCTAACCTATGACCATCCTAAGCCAATGAGAAGACCTCTTTAAGAAGATAAATTACATCAAGAAACCTCATTTATTGATATGAAAGGGTTGAGATGAGAAGAGAATGTACATTCAAAGTTTATAAAAAGAGGCACGACACACAGGCAATATTTAAAATTTACAACCCTTATGAAACTAGAGTCATATGTGTGACCATACCCAAAAAACTTTAAGGCAAAGAAAACACAATAAACAAACAATTCATATATAATGAAAGGCTATAAATTGTGAATTAGGTTACACTACACAGAGTTAGCCACACAGGGTCAAGGGGCAGTGCCCCTTGTGAGGGGTGTGGAGGGGCAGCACACCCTAGAGCTTTCGAAAAGCTTGTTCTCTTTGAATGAATTGCTACCTTAAACCCTTTGGATTTATCAATCATATCAATAATCTAGCCTAAACCATATGAGAACACGAATGAACAATAATGACATTGAGAACACACATCATATGGACAAACATTAGTCATATTAAGAACGCACATCATATAGCTAAATATTAATCATATTAATTTATTTAAATTCATATAAATTTGAATTTATATAAAATGAGTTTATAGATATATATGTTTCGAAAACATCACATGAAAAACATAGATATAGATTTTGAAAATATCACATATAAATTATGAAAATCTTAAAGCAATGTTCATCCAAAGAAGTTCATCATATGAAGATTTAAGAACATAATCAACCAAAACCCAACTTGAATAAAAATTCGACCTGGTTCTGGTACCACTGTTGAATAGAGAGGTGTAACGGAAGATTAAAATTTTAAAGTCCCTATCCTAATATGGACCGAACGAACTCGTTTAAGTCAAGGTGGATAGAAGAGTTACCTTTTAATTCTTTGAATGAGGCACATGCTTAGATCTTAAGAGCTGACAACATAGATCTGCTCTCTCTATCGGTATCCACACAAACATCTCTCTAACTCGAACAGCGTGCTAGTGCTCTCAACGTCTGTTCTTTTTTAAATGTTAATTTTCCTTTCTATAAGGTGTTTTGTGGCTTTCAGAGTGTTTTTGCCGTCAGAACTTTTCTAACTCTCTCTACCTTCATAAGGATGTCCTATCTATATATAGTATATATATAAGGGTTTTCGTCTTCCATCTAAAAGCTCACAAAAATTTAATTAAATTTATCTTACAAATTTAATCCATAATATCATATCTAATTCGAATCTATCTTATAAATTCAAATTATAAAACTGACATAATATTCTCTCTTATCATATTAGTTATTAAATTAATCTATCATATAAAATTATATTTAACACTAACATAAGATATATAATATAATATATATACATATATATTTGAAAATATATATATATATATTATATTATCTATATTTAATTTTATATATCATCTATATATCATATATATATATATATATCTAATATATATATACACATATATGGATAGATATATATATTTTGAAAATATATATATACATATATATATATAAAATTATATTTTAAATTTTACATTTCATATAAAATATATATATATATATAAATTTATTTAATGAATATTTATATATATATATATATATATAATTCATTTACCCCATATTACATTTATTGAATCTAAACATATTCCAGATTCAACATACTTGGACATTATAGCTCGAGTTGGGCCGTTCTTGTGTGCGACCTTGTAGGCCATATGAAATTGGTAGTAGGCTAATTAGGCTATTAGCCCACAAGTCATAAGTGGCCTCTAGCAAGACATTGCAACTACCCAATTCACATGGGATCGATGATCCAATGTAACCTATCATGCAACTATATCACATCCCTTTTGTCACGCGATATTTCAATCAAGTACGAGACATGAAATTGTTATTGTCATTCTCTTTTACCTAACCGTTACTTTCCTGATCTCTGAGTAGATTGACAATAGGAATGAAAAACCCTTTCCATTGTAGTATGACCATACATTTTCTAAGTCTTACCCATTGAGGGGCCCAGTAATATCTCTTACTTAATGTGAGGGACAAATTTCATCTTGACCGCTCATATTTCTCTGCATGAATATCACTAAACTCAATCATAGCCTTTATGATCGTCCGATCAAAGGTGACTTTTGACAAGGTCAAAGCTCAGTAGTCATCATGTAGGAATCTATGATGATCTTAGGTCAAGGGCTTAGTGATATAGCTACATATGAGATAAGCTTGTGACTTGTACCATGCAGCTTTCTTATAGTGGGTTAGTCTAGCACCCTGTACTCTTTTCAAGTGCCTATGATTTTAATTTGTATCTCTGTAATTAATCAAAGTCATACTAGCCTTGTTTCATCTATGATCCCTTAAAAATGATCGACTAAGGACACTTAGGACAATCATTATAGTTTGTCCAAGGATACAGTTATCATATTAAACATATAATTATTATGATAACAAAAGAGAAATTCATTAAATAATAATGTGCATAGTACAATGATTGGCCCTAGGGCATATTTTCCAACATTAGGTCTATTATGGCAAAGTTAAACTCTACGCTCTAGATCATCAGGACTTCTAGCCTTATACAAAATAGGACCATGACCCCTTACCTTAGTCTAGGGTAACCTCGTGGATCATTTTATATCTTAAATCCATCATTACAGAGTCAAGCTTTATGCTCTAGATTATTAGGATTCTTCTCCTAGGTCCATCTTGATAGAGTCAAGCCTATGTTCTGGATCATCAAGACTTCCTGGACCTCCTCACAGTAAGGCTGCATCCCCCTACCATAATCTAGGGCATTCTCGCGAATGTGATGTATGGCAATGCACATACCACCTCAAATTCATTTTCATCAATACTCACACACCCTCATGCATATACTTGCACAATACTGCTACTTATCAGTTCACAACACAATGCACGTAGTTATATCAAAATACTTGCAAATAATTTCACAAACACACAAGTAAAAAGGTTACTCCAATTACCTTTAACTCATGCTACTAAGGGTTACCAACTATATTAAGATCCTAGGGATATATATTCTCATGAGTAACTTCACAGGTGCTTAATTTACATAACACAATACCCCTTAGTCAATCCTTAACCTTTCATATAAGCATTGATTTAGCTCAATCAAATCCCTTAACACATAAAACAATTCAATTGAACCCTTTTGAATTCACTTATCCATTATTTATAATCATTAGCCTTATAGGCTTCTCAAATAACCATAACAATCTCCTAATACATTATTCAACTAAAATCTTGCCATTTAACCTAACTTTTAGGCTATATTGAACCTAAATCCTCAAAGCTACATACTAGTCATAAAACCTTAATTTTGTATTTGATAGCTTGCTTTAACCCTTTCATTTAGATTACAACATCTTAGAACTTCATGATTTAATTTCTCAATCAATGAAATTCAACAAAAATGGGGTAGAAATGAAGTTTGGGATTGCATGATACTTACCTAGCAAGTTACTAATCAAAGCAGACTCTAAACTCAAGATATGACTTGCTTAGCAAAGCTGACCTTCTCTTCCCCTCCAGATGCATTTCCAGCACTTCCTCTTCTAATTTCATGAGTTGATCACGTCAGCTTTAAGTGATCCCTAAGCAATGCGCCATGGTGCACGTAGCTTCTACCACAATGCATGGCATAGTGAGTTCAATCTCACTTGTGCTTGCATGTTATGTATCAGATTGTCCTTCTATCCTTCAATCCTATCAATATAACATCCAAACAATACAAAACATCATCTCAGCATTCAAACTATAATCAATTCACTAATTACTAATTTATCCCTGATTAGTAACTAGTTCTTATGATTGATATTCAAGATGTTACAACATGCAATTATATGAAAGTATAGCATAATATACAATTAAACATGTCATACAACACATGTTTCACTTCAAATTTCATCTATATAAATCATTTTATCACTTTTCATCACTTTTTCACATATAGCATGATCACTACTAACAAAATCTCTAAATCACTCTAACTTAAAATCATAAGCTCACGTTAGACCAATAAACACTTTCATTGGTCCTGAGCTCCTTTAGTGGTAAAATCACTAGGTTAATGGTGTTCTATCTCACTTTTAGACTATGGTTTCCCCTAATACACATGATAGGATGTCATTGACTCTAACACTGCATCACATTGATACTAAAGACTCAAATCTCCAACCTCAATAGGCACTAAGGAGTAATCTCCAACACCATACCTCGAAAGGCATTAAGGAGATACAATTCTCCAACTTCACACCCCGTCGGGCACTAAGGAGAATGATGTCATATGGTCTTATCACTACACTCCATATGGGTGAACTCCTACCCCTATGATCATGCTTTTCGAACCAATTATAAGTTCCTAATCACCGCTAACCTTATTCACACACACATAGATATAGTATATATAATATATATATATATATATATATGTTTTTATATCAAATTACACCATTTCATTTACTTGTTTAACTAAAGTTCCCTTTTCATGCAATAAAAAATACAATGCTATAAGAAAAGCTCAATTTAAAATAATTTCATGCACTATATAGCATACTAACACACACTTACAATAAATAGTTAAACAAAAGAAGTTATTCAGTTACCTTAATCTTTTTATCGCTAAAAAGGTTACTTGTGGATTTCAATAACACTACAGCTTATCATAAGCGTCCTTTCTCAACTCACACACAAAATACGCCAATCTAAACGCAATTGGCACAATAAGTCATTTGGTCTAAATTGACCAAAACTACTTAATTATAAATTAAGGCTATATTTAGTCATCTATTCATTTCTATTTAACCATTCTAAGTCTATTACTGCTTGATTATCAATTTACATCACCTCAAATGACCTCATTTCTACTAAACACAATTGCCCCACCCTAAATCTTCATTGAATTAGAGCCAAATTAATCCACAATTTCAAAGCACTATTGTTTAACCCTAAACCAATCACAAGGCTCTAATTTAACTCTCGAGAATTTTTTATTACCATTAGGTAAGAAACAAACCTCTTAAATTTCTCTATAACTTATACCAAGAGAAATTTAGGTAGAATGGAATGTCAGGATTATATGTAGTTTACCCAATAAGTTACTAGTCAGAAGTGCCTTCCAATGCTAAAAAAGGCTTGCCCTAGCTAACCCTTACTTCCTCTCTTCTTCTTTCACGTTTTCCTATTCTCTCCCTTCTGAGCTCACTAGATGATCTATGACTTTTAAGGTCATTTTTTGGTCCATACACCATAGTGTGTGGCATAGTAAGGAGAATCCTCACTATGCACACATGCTTCAACCTAAAATGTGATCCTTCCACCCTTATCTATTCATTCAACATCTTAAATACTCAAATTATCAAGTAACCATCTAAATCTCTAATCATCTACTAATTACTACTTTACCCTTAATAAATAACTGATCATAGGATTAAGAAATTCAGGATGCTATTGTTGGATAGGAAAGCATAGTGAAAGATTAAATTTTTGAATCCCTACCCCCATGTGGACTGAACAAACTCATTTAAGTTAAGGTAGATAGAAGAGTTACCTTTTAATTGCAAGATCTTAACGTACGTTCTCTTCAAGAGTTTGGATCTTAGGAGCTGATAACGTAAATCTGCTCTCTCTATTGGTATCCACACGAATAGCTTCCCGACTTGAATAGCATACTAGTGCTTTCAACGTCCGTTCATCTTTAAACCTCAGTTTCCCTTTCTTTAAGGTGTTTTGTAGCTCTTAAAGTGTTTTGCTGTAAGAACTTTTCTAACTTTATCTTAAAGAGCATGCTCCCTCCTATACCATATATATAGATAAGAGTTTTAGTCATCCTTTATTGAGCTAATAAAAATATTAGATTAAATTTATCTTAAAATAAAAGCTATAATATCATATATAATTTGAATTTATCTTATAAAAATGACATGATATTCTCTCATATTATATTAGTTATTAAATTTAATCTATCATATAAAATTAAATTTAAACCTAACATAATAGAATATAACATAATATCACATATACATATTATATTATATATATACATGAATATATATATACACATATATATTTCAAATATATATATATATATATTATATTTAATTTCATATATCATATACATATACATATACATATATATATATATATATATTATATATACACACACATGAATATATATATTTCAAAAAATATATATCTATGTATATGTATAAATATTTATTAAATAGATATTCAATATGAGATATATATATATATAATTCATTCACCTTGTATTACATTCATTGAATCTAGACTATTCCAAATTCAATGAATTTGGACATTACAGCTTGAGTTGGACTGTTCTCATGTGTGACCTTGCAGGCCCATATGAAGTTGGTAGTAGGCTAATTATACTAATAGCCCATAAGTTACAAGTGGCCTCTAGCAAGACATTACAACTACCCAATTCATATAGAGATTAATAATCTGATGCAACCTTTCATATAACTGTATCACATTCCTTTTATGACACAGCATTTTGATCAAGTGTGAGATATGGAATTGTCATTCTCCTTACCTTACCATTACTTTCTCGATCTCTTGGTAGACCAACATAATAATGGAAAAGCCCTTTCTATTAACTAGTGCAAAATTAATTTTAATGACACATTTCTCACCACATTTTCTCAAAAACCTATGGCAATATATGAGCAAGTAGCTTTTTCATAATTAAATGCTTAAAGTATTTCATTTATAACCACAGTCCTAAGATTAACTGTTGCCATAAATTATTATGAGGAATATTTTAAAAAATAAATAATTTAATTTAATTAATTAGTTAAATTAAATTATTACTAATTGTTTATTATCTAAATGTAATTAATTTGAAAAATAACTATAATAAATTAAATTATTAATTATAATATTAATTATTTTTATTAATAATTATTATTTAAGATAAATTACTTTATCTAAAATAAGAAATACTTAATGACCATAATTTATTAGAATTAGATTATTAATTACTAAATTTTATTTTAACTTATTAAAATAAATTTTTTAATAAATAATTTGTTTATTTATGTCTTAATTAAGACTTTTGAATTCAAATTGTCTAAATTTGGACAACCTTACTAAAGTTAAATGTCTAAATTTCAAACATTTTGAAATTTTAAAAAATATCTAATTTCCGACATATAAATTCAGACATCTTCGCCAAATGTATGTCTAAATTTCAAACATTTTATATGTCTGAAATTCAGACATCTTCAATGACAGGTGCGAGGGTGCCTATCACTGAATGTATGTCTGAATTTCAAACAAATTTATGTCTAAAATTCAGACATCTTCATCCACAAGCATGAGGAATGTCTAAAATTCAACATATTCGGTGACAAGCTATTACACCCTAAAAATTAGGTGGGACTGGCATGGGATATGGGCATAAAACTCACATTCCTTAAGCTGTGGTCAGAGAAACTTTGAAGTTAATACATTAAACACACTAATAGGGTAATTAAAAATGATTGCATTATTAAATCAGATATTAAATTTTAAAAGAAATGTAAGAATCCTACTTGTAGTCTATGTGGAGCACCTAAAGCCAGATTCCAACGCAAGTATAAAGTTTAAATTTTCATCAAATTAGAATTTGATTAAAATAATTCTTTTTGTCTTCCGTTTAGCAATAGAATTCCTCAGTGGATGCCTCGAGTTACAAGTTCCACTATACTGTCCATCTGAGACCCAAATATCTTTTTCCAATGAATAATGTCCCAATAATAAATAATTGGACATGAATAAAAGAAAAGTTTGAAACAATCACGCAATTTAAAGAGGCAATGATCTTCATAAAAATTTAATAACTTCAAAAGTAAAAGGATTCTATAAAGTTTTAAATAAAATCTTTAGCTATTAAAATATCATATGAAATATTATCGTCACTTAATTACAATGAAGCAAATAAATAATTATAAATAATTTACTACTTAAAGCCAATGGGATGTAAAATTATCAAGTTCATATTGTGGGGACTTATTAGAATAATTAACAAACGTGGACACAATCCATGAGGGTAAATAACCAAATGTGGCTCTTGCCACAAAGACAAACATGGACACACAGTCCACGAGGGTTAGTTACCAAATACAGCTAAAGCCACGAAACAAACATGGATACACAGTCCACGAGAGTAAATAACTAAACGTGGTTGAAGCCACGAAACAAACGTAAGTACAATGCTCACAAATAACCATCTTCCATTCCACATATGTTGGCGATCACACGGGGCTAGTGCCTCCTATAAACACCCTACTAGTTAGGTATACCATGGTGTGCCAAGGACTAATGGAACTACCGTTAGCAATCAGTGTTTTATATAAAGTCCCTTTTTAAAACCATTTTCAAACATGCAAGAAAATCATCACTTTCAAGATACAGTTCTCATTCTCAAAATCAAACTCGCATGAATACTTTAAAGCATTAAAACTTGCCAGAATAAAATTTCATATCTAATGCTCATGCTTGTATTTATTGAATAATCAAAAAAAATTTCAAAGTCAAATTCATATAAATCATTTTCTGTATCAATAGAATATTTGATAAAATAAAAAATCTCAATCAAAGTCCAAACTTATTTAATTGATCAAATAACATTTTAAATTTGATAAAGCTAATTTTGAAAATAAAATAAAGTTAATCAACAAATATCCAATAATCGCATTAATGCTATTAAAATGATTTCTAGCAAAATGTAGTATTTTAGTACAGGAAATTTTGATTAAAAAAAATCAGTTGGGATGCTATCCACTTACCTGTAATGTTCTCAATTTTCAAAGAGTTTCTCCTTTTAACTCCTATAAAAATCATTTTCTTCCATACTCCCTATAAGAATATGAAATAATGAAAAATTAATTAAATTCCTATAAATTATAGGATTTCTTTCCACTTCTAACTCAATTGCAATCAACTACCACCATTTAAAGTTTAAAAAAAACCAAAATTCATATTTTAAAATTTGTCCAATTATCATCACTTATATCATTAATTTCCTCCATATTGCTTTGGCCATGCCAATTTATTTACTTGAGATATAATTCTCTCTTAAGCTTCCCATCAAACACCTTAGATATATTATTCCCAACCATTTAATTAAAACTTTTTAATATTCCATTTCGTGTCTAGTAAATTATCAATAAGCATATGATTCTCAAAATTTTAAATAATTTACCAATAGCTTCACAAGCCAATCCTTACACAATACCAAGCTCAATTTACAAAAAATTAATAATATCCAAGTCAATTATGTCTCCCAAGAGATTTAATGAATTTCCAGAGATACAAAATCAACCAACTCCCTTCAGTGAACATTTCATCAAATGTCTTATGGGAACTAACATTTAAATCATAAGTGTAGGCTCTTCTATCCAAATCTCATTTCAATCATCCTCTTCCACATCAGCCAATTTAAATGAAAATGATTCAGCTTAAGAGTTCAGACCCACACCTAGTATCATCATGCTTTCCATAAAAAAATTTCAACTCAACTAAATTTCTCCTTGCCTACACAGCCACAGACAGCAGCAACATAAAAGGGGGAAAGTTACAACTCCAACTATTAATTCTCATGCACATGATTTATCAAGGGAAAGGAAAAGAGATCAAGGCTTCTCACCTTAAATAAATCATCAACTCACAAATAGAGAGGAACAAAGCTTTCATGTCTGTACAGGGAAGGAAGAGAAAGTAACTGTCACATAAAGAAAAGATGAGCAAATCGATGATCAACAACACGAACAACAGGAAATATGCAATCTTAACTCACCTATACAGCCACAACAACAGTGAAGGAGCAAGAGTATGATTGATCTAGAACAGAACAGAAGGAAGAGGCCAAGAGTTGGTTGATTAGTAGTAGACAAATGGAGAGAAGGAAGAAGAGTCTTAAATGTCAATAGAGGAAGAGCTTCGACAGAGCTTCAATAGTCTTCAGCAGTGACAAATGATAAGAAAAATGAAAGGGAAGAGGGACCTGAACATTCACATCATTACTCGCAGGAAGGAGGACGTTGATTATCTGACACAAGGAAGGAAGAGGAACACCATGAGCTTGGTAGAGCAGCGATGGACGAAGCTTTGGCACCCTCTCATGCTGACGATGCCGAAGATGGAAGAAGATAGAGAAGGAAAGAAAATCAAAGAACTCCCTCTCTCTGTGATTTCTGGAGCATTCCGCTGATAGAGAGAAGAAGAAAAAGGAGAAAAATGGAAAGGGAAAGAGTAACACGTGTTTTGGCCTCTTTTTTTGTTTTTTGTTTTGGGCTAAGGGGCATTTTGGTAATTATATGAAGACAGAAGAAGAATTAAAATTAAAATAAATAAAACTTCTACTCTAGGTCATGCGAACCCATGACTTGTTAAATCTCTAACTTGTATAACTCCACTAAATCACCATTATCTTTTGACATATTTGTTCCAAAATAAAAATACGCAAATTAGCTAAGCATAGATTTTATTTGACTAATTGTTTTTAAAAAAATTTTGGTTATTACACAGGCACCCTCACACCTATCGCCAAAGATGTTTGAATTTAGACATCTTTGGCAACAGGCACGAGGGCGCTTATCGCCGAAGATGTCTGAATTTTAGACATTAATATGTCTGAAATTCAGACGCAACTCATTTCAGACGCATTCCCTCAGCATCACTTCGTCTGCTTTCACCTATAGCTTCTTTCCCTTAGCTCTTTTTGCTACTGTTGTCCCTCAGCTCATTTCCTTTAACTTGTTTTCCCTTAGCTCTGCCCATAAGTTCCAGCTGTTGCCGCCCTAGTTGCTATCTCTTCTAAATCATTGCCTCTATCTCACCTCTAGCTGTATTTCCCATAGCTCACCTCTCCACCTCTCTAGCCGCCGCCGCCGCCCCAGTTGTTGTCTCTTCCAGATCTCCGCCGCACCAAGGTTTTTTTTTTTGGGTAATTTTTTAGCCATTTTCTTACTTAATTATTTTTAGCTTTCAATTTTTTTACTATTTTTTTATCTTCTTTTCCTAATATTTTTTCCTTTTTAAGTTTATTTGTTGGAATAAATTTTGATTGTTACTAATTATTATTTATTACTTAATTAGTTTGTTTTTTTTATTACAGCTTACCTCTTGTTACTTTTTATGTTTTTTTTATTTTTTTCTTCAAAGATGTATACTATTGATTGTTGATTAGAGTTGATAATTATTAAAATTTCAATTAAAATTTACTTAAATTGATTAAATTGAGGGTTTAGTGTTAGGAAAATCTCAATTTATAAGTTGTTATGCTGTCGATTGTTTTTCAAATCTCTATGATATTAATTTCTTTATGTTTAATATGATTAATTTCTTTATAAGTTAGTTTATTGGGATGAATTCTGAACCAATTATCATAAATTATACTATTTATCATTGATTAGAGTTGATAATTATCAAAATACCAAATGTGATTTACTTAAATTGATCAAATTGAAGGTTTAGTGCCCGAAAAAATCTCAATTTATAAGTTGTTATATTGTCAAATTTTTTTAAATTTCCATGTTTGAAGTTGAATAATTGATATTTGTTAAAATTTGTTGAAATTGGCATTTTAGTAATGTTAAATTGATAGAATTCAAGGATTTAGTATGTCAAAGATCTCACTTTATAAATTGTTATGATGCCGTAGTTGGATAAGATCTTGCTTTTTTAGAATAGGTAATGATGGACTGTAGTTGGATAGATGATTTGCGAACAAGTGATGAATATGAGAAGGGAGTAGATCAATTTTTGGAATTTACAAAGAAAAATGTTCCTAATAATAAAGGATTGTTCTATTGTCCTTGTGTTAAGTGCTTGAATGGGTTGCGATGAAGTTCTATGGAGATTAAGGATTACCTAATTTGTTTTGGGTTTTACAAAGCGTACAGACAGTGGGTATTGCATGGTGAACCTAGAAAACGTAGTATACCACAAGTTGAGAATGATGATATGGATTTTGGTGATCAAATAGAGGATATGTTATGTGACATTGGTATTGAAGTTGTTGAAAAAGTGCATAAATATGATAGCTTATGTAATGATTCAGAAACTCCTTTGTATCCAGGGTGTACAAAATATACACGACTAATAGTGATGTTAAAGTTGTTCAACTTGAAAGCCAGATATGGATGAAGCAATAAGAGTTTCACAGAGTTGCTTAAATTGTTGAAAAAGATGCTTCCAAAGGTTAACATACTTCCGAGTAGTTACTATAAAGCCAAAAAAATATTATGTCCAATAAGTTTAGGGTAACAAAAGATACATGCTTACCCTAATGACTGTATATTGTATAGAAAGGATTTTGAAGTGTTGCATGCATGTCCAGTTTGTAGGGCATCATGTTACAAGTAAAAGAAATAGACAGTAGTGATTACTAAGGGACTCCAACAAAGGTATTATGGTATCTTCCTATAATATCAAGGTTTAAGCGCTTGTTCGTTAATCCAAATGAGGCCAAGAACTTATGATGGCACGCTGATGAGAGAAAAATTGATGGCATGCTCCGGCATCTAGCCAATTCTCCACAATAGAAGCGAATTGATCAATTATTTCCTGAATTTAGCTATAAGCCTAGAAATCTCAAGCTTGGATTGTGTATAGATGGCATGAATCCTTATGGCAATCTTAGCAGTCAACATAGCTCGTGGCCTGTTCTGTTAGTGATTTATAATCTTCCTCCATGGTTGTGCATGAAATGTAAATATATCATACTGTCTTTGATAATTTCAGGCCTTAAATAACCAGGAAGTGATATAGATGTTTACCTGGCACCATTGATTGAATATTTGAAGATGATATGGGAGGTAGGTGTGGATGTGTTTGATTCACATTGAAATGAGTCTTTCCAAGTTATGAGCTATAATTTTTTGCACAATAAATGATTTTCCTACATATAGAAACCTGTCTAAATACAGTGTGAGGGGCATAAAGCATGCCTTATCTGTGAAGAAAACACATCCCATCAACAACTAAAACATGGGAAGAATACAGTCTATCTTGGTCATCAAATATTCTTGAGATGAGACCATTCTTATCGTAAGTAGAAAAAATCATTCAATGGCTATCAAGAGTATGATGAAGCTCCGAAGCCATTTACTATAAACTTGGTATATGAATGTGTTAAAGACATCAATGTGGTATTCGGTAAGAGCAAGAAAAAAGAAGCTCAAAAGAATCAGTAGAAGAAGAGGTCAATCTTTTTTTAATCTCCCTTATCAGAGCACCCTTGAGGTGAGACATAATGTTGATGTGATGCATGTGAAAAAAAATATATGTAACAGTCTTATTGAAACACTGTTAGATATAAAGGGAAGACAAAGGATGGAGTTAAAGCAAGACTAGACTTACTTGATATGGAAATATAAACAAACTTCAGTCCAAGAACAGAAGGAAAGAGAACTTACATAAGCCCAGCTCCTTATACTTTGTCTAAAAGAGAGAAAAGAAGTTTTTACAAGTGTCTACATGATATTAAAGTGCCATAAGGATATTCTTCAAATGTCAAGAATCTTGTATCAATGAAAGATTTAAAATTGGTTAGTTTAAAGTCTCACGATTGCCATGTACTAATGCAACAATTGTTACCAGTAGCCATTCGAGACATATTAGAGGAAAAGGTAAGAAAATTGATCATTAGACTATGTGTCTTCTTCAACATAATTTATAACAAATTTATTGATCCTCAGAAATTATATGAGTTACAAAATGATATTGTCATTATCTTATGTCAGTTAGAAATGTATTTTGTTCCCTCTTTTTTTGACATCATGGTACATTTAATTATACATTTAGTGAGGGAGGTATAGTTTTGCAGTCCTGTCTATCCATATTGGATGTATCCACTTGAGCGATACATGAAAATTCTTAAAGGCTTTGTGAAGAATCCCCATCGTCCGGAAGCCTCTATTGTTGAAAGGTATGTTGCTGAGGAGGTTGTCAAGTTTTGCATTGAATACCTATCTGAAGTCAAATCTATCAGTATTCTCAAATCTTACATGAGGAAGTAAGAGTTGAAGGGTAAGGGACATGAGGCATGAAAGTAAAGTGCATGACTCATGATGAAATGTAACAAGCATACTTGTACATCTTGAATAACACCAATGATAAGCAAGATTATTTGGATGCGCACAAAAAGGAATTAAGATATCAATATCCTGAAAAGATTGATAAATGGTTGCTAAGTAAGTACAATAGACATTTGTTACTCTGGTTTAAGGCAAAGGTAAAGGAGAATCATAAGAAGTATAATGTTTCAGAAGTAATAAGATGGTTAGCTAGTGGGCCTAGCTTTGATGTTACTACTTAGAGTGTATATGACATTAATGAATATTTATTCTATACAAAAATACAGGATGACAATAGCACCATGCAAAATAGTAGGGTAATGGTAGTAGCTGAAGCAACTCATTTTTCTAGTGCAAAAGATAAAAATCCAACATTGACATCCTCATCATATTTTGGGGTCATTGAAGAGATATGGAAAGTTGACTACTTCAAATTTAAGGTGCCTATTTTCAAGTGTAGATGGGTTGATATTAAGAATGGTGTTCAAGAAGACAAGTTGGGTTTTACTTTAGTGGATTTTAATAAGGCAAAATATAGGAATGAGGCTTTTATAATGACAAGTCATGCAAAACAAGTTTTTTATGTCACTAATCCAACTGATAAAGGTTATTTATAGTTCTATTGGGAAAAAGTCTCCTCAATCATAGTGAGAATGATGAAATGAGTTTTGGTATTGAAGAGATTTTTCCTTTTGTGACAACCCCGCCCCTATTGGATATGGAAGATGAAGACAACATATATGATGTTAGAATTGATCATGATGAAGGTTTATGAGAGAACTAAAATATTTTTATAATGGTAACAAATATAATAGGACCTTTTTGATTTATTTGATTTTACTTTTTATACTTTTATTTTTATATTAATTTAAATTTATTATATTTCTTGCCACTGACCTTATTTATCTTATTTGTTTTAGGAAAATTATAGAGAATCTCGTCACTGACAAAAAAATTCTAAAAGAGGTAAAAGAAGGGCCACACAACTTATTAAGTTGGCCCAAATTCATGAAAAAATTCATCTTGATTTTGATGACAATGGCCAACCAATTGATAAGAAAAAAGAAAATATATTTAGAGTTTTGTGGGTTTGATAGCACGTCAAAAAATCAGTATCTTGGAGGAAGAGTAGGATGATGTCAATGAAAGTGATAGAAATGATGTTTGGGAGTCTACACTGATATTTCCTATTGCTATATGTTACATCTATTTTTTATTTTGAAACATATGTTGTTACTATATTCATTATTAATATGTATTATTTTGTAGATTACTTATGACACTAAGGAAACTCCATTTTTAAAAGACAAGTGGTTAAAGTATACTGGGGACTGATGAAGGGACTTTAAGTCCAAGCTTACTAGAAAATATGTATTTCTTAAGAATGGCAATGAAAATGATGATAGTGACAATGATGCCAACACAGAAAAACCTTGGGAGAAATATCCATTCATTGATTATGACACATGGATAAAATTTGTTCGCAGTAAACACGATCCCAAGTTTTTGGTAAGTAAAGAAAGAATATGACAATTTATTTAATGTTAGTGAAGATTTATTTTTAACAAATGCTTTTCATTATTTGTTAATAGGAAAAAAGTAAAAAAGGTCAAGAGCGTTGAAAGAAAAATCTATACAATCATACTATGTCTCGAGGAGGGTACGCATATATTTATGATAAAATAAATCAAGAGAAGTGGGAAGCTAAAAGACAATAGGTGGGAGTTGATAATATTGAAGACGTTTCTCCTCCATCTCCTGTTAATCATGCTTAAGCATGGAAGAGAAGATGGATGAATAAAAAGGGAGAGTTTATTTCCCGGAGACTAGAGAAGTAACTAAGAAAATTGTAAGTATTTTTATAGTCAATATCTCAATCAAATTTATTACTTACATTGATTTCTACTTGATTGCATGTTTTAAGATGCTTTTATAGAAGCATCATTTGAGGGGACCTTTGTGTCTACTGGTAGAAAGGACATATTGACCACGGCCTTTGGGAGTGAAGAGCACCTTGGCCGTGTTAAGGGGTTCCAAAAGGTATGGGTATAAGACAATATTTTAAACCTCTACCTTCTAATTTTGTACCAATCCAGCAAGTGTAAATGATGATAGCAGAATGTAAGTCAAGCATGATGATGGAAATGCAATCAATGATTAGTAATTTGCAAATGCAACCATAACAAACACCGAATTATGGTAGTGCTATAGATCCAGTATGTGATCTTAGTCTATCAGATCAAAGAATGCCATGCATACTTTATGTGAAGGATCATGGAAAATGAGTAATTGCATATGGAAAGGTGAATAACCATGCAACTACAGTTCACCATCAACAGATACAACATAACCAAGTAAAGATGATGGTTGAAAAGGTTGTGGATGCTAATGCTCCTGTACTATTTCCTACTGAGGGGGTGGAAATAATAAGACAAGCTCAACATAATTTTATTATTTGGTTGAAAAAGCTAGTCCGATAGGTTATTGAAGAGGTATGAAAATGTTACAATTTTTTATTTTTTTAATTAATAACATAGGTATTTTGAATTTTTATTATATATTAATTATAGGAACTCTTACAATCAAAAGAATCTTGGGGTTTCAATTCCCAACTAATGGAAGATGATTTGAAATGATTAGCTTTAGTGGTGGTTGACATGAATGAATTTTCTTGTGAAATTAACGTAATCAAAAAGATTGTTAAGAAGGCTATTACTTTTAGAGTTGCCAAAAAAGATATTAGTGACCTCATTATTTTTGAGTGGTTGGACTTGTCAATAATTCAAGTTTTTATCATGTAAGTATTCATTTTTATTTCTAAATTAATATTTGATATTTTTATTTTATTGCTAACTTATGTCTAATTATTAAAGGTACCTTCACAAGATATGCACCGAACTCGATGTCGATGAGAATTGTATTCTTATCTCCACTTTTAACCTCTGTTAGCAAAGTGAATCAAAGAGCTTCTTATATTGAAAAGACAATGTGTAAGCAAAAGAAGAGATGCTGGTTTTTACTAATTATTGAGAGATATTAAATTTCAAATTTGTCGCTCAATTTATAAAAAAAATTACTTAATAATGTGATATTAATATAAATTAATATATTGTAGTCATCATTAGATGCTTCTTGTCATTTGCCTATATGAAAATACTATATACTAGTTTTATTTACTGAAAAGGATAGTAAGCGATGACATGAAGTCTTTGATTGAATTGTAAGTTTTTAAATAATTCTATTGTGGTATTAATAATATATATTTAATATTTTTTAAGTGTGTATATTTGATAAATAAATCTTTAGTGACATATTGAAAATTAGCGGGAATGGTTGACAAGAAAAAAAAATGAAATCAAGTTTATACCAATACAAGTAAGTATTTTAATTTTATTCCTTAATTAGAATGAAGATTATAATATTGGTTTAATGAATTTAATTATTTATATTTTTTTTATAGTGTCCTCAACAACTAAGAAGTGTAGAATGCGGTTATTATGTGATGATTTTTATATATGAAATCATCAGTCAATGTATTGTTCACTCATTTAATTAGGTAATAATTTATAAATAACGATTTATAATTATGAAGTTTTCTATATACTTGAGTTATTATTCGTGCATATATTGTTATTGAATTTGCAGTACTTCCAAAGTTTAGAGCCATATTATAAGCAAGAGTTGAGACATATACGCAATCTGTGGTCTAGTTTTTTCTTAGAATTAACAGAATTAGAGTAGAAACTTTCTAGATATTTTGAATTGAAAATGTAAATTTAGTTCATATGTGTTCATAAGATATATTTGTATTGGTCTCTGGAGCTGCTGTTTCTTAATTAACGCAGGTTTTATAAGTAAGGGATGTATATAGATATAAGTGTATGAGTAAAAAAATATATAAATAGTATTTATGGCCACAGTTATTACAATAACTGTGGTAAAAAGTCATTTATGGTGACAATTGTGGATAAAAATGTGGCCATAAATGATCTCTAAAATAATTTTTTACCACAGGTGGTCTCGGACGTATGGCAAAAGATGAGATCTTTTGCCATAGGTCCGAACCCACTTATAGCAAAAAATGATATTTTTTGCCACTGTGTTTTTTCACCACAAGTGGGTTCGGACCTGTGGCGAAAGATGTCTTTCGTCATAAGTCTGAGACCACTTACTGTAAAAAATTATATTTTTCACTACTATGTTTTTCGCCACAGCTCAGATGGCACCTGTGGCAAAAAATATTATCTATTGCCACAGTTTCTTTTGACTTGTGGTGAAATATGTCTATTTACTACTGCAAAATCTTCTACTACATAGTATCTCCCATCGCTAAAAATGCATTTTAACTGTGATGAAAAATAATTTTTGAACTTGTGATTGTAGTATGGTCATACATTTTCTTAGTCTAACTCATCGAAGGGCCCAGTAATATCTCTCAATTAACATGAGGCACAAATTTCATCTTGACCATCATACTCCTCTACATGAATATCACTAAACTCAATCATAACCTTTATAATCATCTGGTTAAAGGTGAATTTTGACTTGGTCAAAGTTTAATGATCATCATGTAGGAATTCATGATAATCTCAGGTTAAAGGGCTTAGTGACATGGTTACATATGAGATAAGCTTATGACTTGTACCATGTAGCTTTCTTATAGTGGGTCAATCTAGTACCTTGTACTTTTTCAAGTGCCTAGGACTTTGATTTATATCTGTATAATTAATTACAGTTATACTAGTCTTGTTTCATCTATGATCCCTTATAGATGACTGACCAGGGATGTTTAGGACAATCACTATAATTTATCCAAGAATACAATTATCATAGTGGACATGTAATTGATATGACAAACGCAGCGGCTCTCACCACGAAGACAAACATGGACACACAACCTACGAGAGTAAGTAACCAAATCCAGCCGAAGCCATGAAACAAACATGGACATATAGTCTATGAGGGTATGTAACTAAATGCAACTGAAGTCATGAAACAAATGTGAGTACGATGCTCATGAGTAACCATCCCTCCATTCCACATGCGTTGGCCATCGCACGAGGCTAGCACCTTCTATACACACCCTGCTAGCTAGGTGTACCATGGCATGCCAAAGGCTAACAGAACTACTGTTAGCAACCAGTGCTCTGTAATAAGTCTCTTTTAAATCCAATTTCAAACATTCGAGAAAACCATCAGTAATAAATAAAGTTTTCATTTTTCAGAGTCGAACTTGCATGAATCATTCTCTATATCAATCCAATATTTAATAGAATGAAATCTCATAATCAAAATCCAAACTTTTAGTTATTAATCAATTAAAATTTCAAAACTGATAAAAGGTAGTTTCACAAAATAAGGAAGTTTGGCAAACAAACTATTCAATAAACACATCATTGTTCTCAAAACAATTTGCATAAAAAGGTACTATTTTAGTAAAGGAAATTTTTATTGAAAAAAAATAGTTGAGACGCTATCCACTCACCTGAGATATTTTCAAACATATAACTTGCTCCTAATTAACCCCTTTTATAATATAGTCTGCACCTTATTTCCCTAGCACCCAGACGATCATTTTTGTTTTCTCCTTTATTCACTTCATAAATTCAAAATCTTCAATCCAAACAAATTTAAAGAATGGGAAAAGATAACATCAACATCAACATTTCACAAATAAGAACCCATATTAAGTTTAATTAATAAATCTTCAATAAACACATATATAGATAGTATTTAAAATTTCCAAGTCTTTATATAGAAAGTAAACCACCTTTGTGATTTAATCAGCATTACCTATGACTCATGTATGTCTAATTTTCATAAACTTCCCTCATCACACATTCCATCAGACATTTCACAAGCACACAAAAGTTACCATAAGAACAAACAAACTTAATCTTTGAAGTATTATCCAAGTACTTTTTAAATCTCTTAACAAAAAATCCAATCATACAAACAAATTCACTATGCTTCCTAAACACGTTTCTTTATCAAGAATAAATTAAAATTCATAACACAACCTAAATCCATAGTATTAGCTTTTAAACTTTGACCATACTTAATTACTCCATTTCAACCCTTCTACACAGTTTCATGAACACCTTAATAGCATTAACATTCAAACCACGTCATCATGTATTCCTCAAAATGAACAAAAAGGAAACCCTAAATTTCCCTTTTATTCAACGTCCAATAGCAATTAAAGCAAAGCAATTCCAGTTCATTGCATACAAACACGTAGAAGGAAGAAAAGATTTAATCAAAGACTAAACTTCCTACCTACTCACAATACACATTCGATGATAGTGGGAGAAAGGATGGAATGTGGCTCACCAATGAAGCAAAGAGAAACGATCAGGAGTCGTTAAAGCCCCTATCACTAGAACAGTCCCGAAACAGGAGAGAAGAACTTGCGAACTGAACAGCAACTGATAGCAGTGGACGGACTGCGACGTGACGCATGAAGAACAGAAGTTTTGTGTGCACACTCAAACACCCACATGAAGACATTAACGGAAGTCAAGAAGGAGAAGAGGGACCCAACTCAAAATAGGGCAGAACAAAATTATGTTTGAAGCATTGAGTAGCATCGATCAAATTTCCAAAAATGATTCCAAATTTCTGAGAGCATCCAAAACAATTTCCCACTCACTACTGACGCTGACAATGGAGAACAGTAGAGAAGGGAATAATGGTGGAGAGACTTTTAATTTCATTGACAATGGAGTAGAGAATGAATGGTGGAGAGCTTTTTAAGTTCACTCCTCTCTCTCTCTCTCTCTCTCTCTCTCACATATGATAGATGTTGGTTAAGGGAATGAATGGGAAAAATATAAAAGAGTATGGTTTTATGCTTTTTTTTTCCAAAGAGCATTTAATAATTTCCCAAAAACTGATGCAAAAATAATTATAATAAAAATAAAAATAAAAATCTCTCCTATTATATTACAAGGATTCAAAATACAATCTAATGGTAAACGTTGAGAAGAGTTTTCACTGAGCCACTAATACATCTTTATAGGTCAATCTCAATTTATAAAAATATATTTAAAATACTTTAAAATAAATATCTTCTTAAAATTTAAGTTATGAAATTACATTATTTTTATTTTTATTTTTTGCCATTTTTTTCATCACAATTATTGAATTGCTTGATCAATTAAATATTTATTCCATATTTTAGAATCCCAAATTTTCTTTTTAGATCATTACATTAGGGAAAACGATAACTTTTTGGAAGTATCATAAAGGGGAACAACAAAAGACAAACCCTTATTTAAACACCAAGAGGATAAAATGACCAATAACAAGGGCATTCATTTTAGCTCCAATAACTGTTGATAGGGCATGCTTTGCAGCATAGCCCTTACATTAAAGCCAAAGCAGCACAAATATTGTCAGACTCTTCTATTCGAAACCTATTAGAGAAGAACAACATAATCCTGCAACAGATGAAAAATACAAATAGTTCCAATAAATGCTTAAAAAAACAATGTTTGAAAGAAAAGTGATGAGAGCATGTCAACGACATGTTATGTTATGAGACAAATCAATTAATCTCAGAATCAACTAATACCATAACCACATGATAGCATAAGAACTTTACTTTAAGTTAACCACAAACAATTATTTCCTTAACCCCTGAACTTTTTAAATCCTTAATGTCTTTAAACATGGAAACTCCTTAAAATTACTTACCTAAATTCCAATCTCTTTTTGACACTCCCTATCCCAATTGACATGCCTCATCTGGCAGTTACTTTAGGAGACTTATTTTAGTTTACAAGTGACCAAAATTGAATTTTTAATATTCACGTGTTTTTAATAAATGCGTATTCATGTGCTACTGGCAAAAAATTATCTCTTGATAAGAGAACTTGTATTATGGGAGAATGAAGATAATATGAGGAGGATTAGGCATCCTCCCACCAAAACTAATTTCAGAAAAAGATAACAAAATACATAAAATTGTTATCTAAGCTGGCAAGCTAAAAAAATGTTATAAATTAAATCCTTCAAGTCTGGCATCAACCTTTGGAATATGCTTTATCCAACATTATCTAGGATATCTTTGAGCTTCTCCAAAATTATCCAAGTGTGATGCAGCAACCTAAAACCTGCAAAAACTATATAAGATAAAAAGCAACAAAAAATGAAAAACAAATCATCAAAAAGGATAAACCTCCTAAGTACCAATCCTATTGCTATCACCAAACCAAGCCTATTAGTTGGAATTGCAATGTTTGATTGCTTATACATCCAATCTATTTTATTGTAGACATAAGCTCTGTCAGTAATATTTGGAACCATCATCCCCAAGCATCTGTATCAAAGAGTAATATCATTTTTACATCACCCCCTTTCCAATATAAACAAGTAGTATAGCTTTGCTAACAACAGTAAAAGAGGGAATCAAAATGGTTTGTGATCAAGCCAATAAAACTGGAGAAAAATAATATGGTAGATAAGATCTTAGGTTCAAATTCAGATAAAGAAAACCATATGAACTTTATGAAAGGCAAGCAATTCTTCCATTGGGTGTCTTTTATCTCTTTCAACCTCCTTTACATCGTTGTCATCCTTCAGTCTAAACATACACAGTTTAAACTTTGTTGACTGGTTTGATTTTTACATTCTCAATAAACCTATTTCTAAGACAATAACCTCTCCCTCACATTACGTTTTCTAAATTCCAGAATGTGGTCTAAAGGATACACAAATATATTTCTTTTTTGATGAAGGCTATTATTAACCAAACATTGAAAACTAATGGTTACAGAATACATAGACAAACATAAAAGGGAAAGAATACAACCTTGCAAGTAAAAGTTCTTTTGTCAAATTGGAAATTTATTTTTCCCTCTCACTTTATAAGGAAGAAATTACCAAGAGCAAACAAGCAAGACAACCTTGTATCCTTTGAAATTTATGATAAACATGTGAGGATGCCTATTAAAGCAAAGTCTTTTCTGAGATATACTTCATATTATCAAAATCATGGCTCCAAATAGTGTACAGAGCAAATTATCTTACATCATTATCCTAAAGCTTTTGCATAAACTTGGAGACTCTTAAAGCAAGTTCAATATATGGAAAAGTTTCTTCTAAAAAGGAAATAGAGAATATATCTAGAAAGAAATTGAGAGATACATTAACCATTTCCTCTCTAGAAAACACTTTGCTACTGTAATACCCGGAAAGTATAATATAAATAAATAAATTTAAAATTTATGATAAGGCATGCTAAGTATATTTTATATACTTTGGAGGTAAGTTATCAAGGAAAACTGAAGGTCTGGTGGTAAGTATATGTGACATTAAAGTCAAGGTTTCAGGTTCGAATCTTTCAAAAGCAAAAATGAGATTTTTTTTACTTTCCAACCATGGTAAATTACCATTATGTCCCTGACACTGTCAGATTTTTTGTTCCCTTCGTCGACACAAATCCACATTTTCACAGGAGGTGAGAGAGCAAGAGAGAGATCAGATTTGAGAAGCTTTATCCTCCATTCTTCATGTTATCCATCCACCGTGTCCGACGCCGACAATCATCACCTGCCAACGTTTCTTTTCCTCCCTCCATTAACTTTCCATCTGTACACCAGAGGCTGAGAGTGAGAGAGCCTAACGTCTAATCCGATGTTCCTTCCCTCCTTCGTTCAAGCAGCTATGAGAGTACATCAGGACCTTCTCCTCCTTTCTATAGCATCAATGTAGTTCACTAACTACCCACCAAATGCCTAGCTCCTCTCTCCTCTATTCTTGCCACCCTCTGTTCTTGCCACAGTGTAGGAGTATGACAGACCTTCTTCTCTATTCACAGTTCTTTTTTCTCCTCTGTTAGCGTTGTGCTGGGTGTTTCAAGGTTTCGCTATGGGAGTTGATTGCTGCTGTAGAAACGTATCCTTGCTGATCATTCTTCTTCCCTTGTGTTATTGCCAATCTGTTCTTCTCCTTGGTGCTATGTCGCTATCGTTTGGTATGGCTATAGGAAGCTCGACTCTTCTCATTTCCTTTGTTGCTGTGTTATATTGGTGAGTTTGATCTCACCTCTCTTCTTTTCCTCATTGATTCTGTGTGTGAATGAATGATTGGTGGTTAAAATTATGAGTTTCTTTCCTTGTTCAATTGTTGTGCGTGAAAATGTAGAGATGGGATCCAAGCTATATGAGAGTTATGTTTTAAGAGCATTTTCTGCAAGATTACTTTGGCTACTGGAGGAGGAAGAAAATGAATTTAGGCGGGATTCTCTTTGAGCTTAAATTGATTTTTGATGGGAAATTGAATTGGAAAGCATAATTGATTTAATTTATTTGTGTTGAAAGAGTGGGATTGAACAATAAGAAGCTTGATGTTAAAATTTAATTATTGATGTGCACAAAGTGTTTATTTAAATATGTAGAAGAGTTGGAATGGAGAAATTAATTTATAATTAATTTATATATTTGCATCAAGGATTAGAATTTGAATTTAGTGTGTTGGGTCTCTATATTGAAACTTAAAAGGATATAGATATTGTTTATGTATATATGTGTATTATGTGATGAAAGTTAGTGAGGGGCAGGGAATTTGAAGATAAAGGAGCTTGGCATTGTAATGTAAATATTGAAGCATGTAAGGTATTTGGTAAGGTGCTTGAAAGGAGAAAATTTTGTTATTTTATTGGTACTAATTACATTATATGATAGATAATTATTCTTCACAATGAAAATTGGAATTGGAATTAAATGATTGTGGAAAGTATGATGAATTTAATTATGAATGTTTAGAAGTTTGTTGGACAAGAAATTGAAGATTAAAAAGCTTATTTGGATGGTTTGGAAAATGAAACACCTAAGTTGTTTGATATAAGGTATGAGAGAAAGCCATATCCTAATGGATTAAGTAACTATGGCTAAAAATTCTATAGAGAAGTTTTTGAATACAAATGGAGGTGTATTAAGGAATTTAACCAACTTACAGATAGTCTACTAAAATTTTATTAAAAGAATTTTAGGATGTGTGGAGGAAGGGAAACTTGATTGGTGCGGAGAAATGAGCTTTAACATGTGGGGTTATTGCAGGTAAGTGAATAGCGTCCCAACTGATATTTCATTAAAATCTCCTTTATTTAAATATTACATTTTTATGCAAATTCTTTTTATGACTACAATATGATTATGAGATATTTTGTTGATTAAGTTACTTTATTTCGTGAAATTATTTTACTAGAATTGATCATTTTAGTTTATCAGCAAATACAAGTTTGAATTCTAATTGTGAGATTTTATTTTGGAAATTATTGAATTGCCACGGAAAAATGATTCATATGAGTTCAATATTGAAAAGGAAAATTTGATTGAATAGTGATTAATTTCTCACATGTTTGAAATTGAATTTGAAAGGGACTTTATATAGAACACTAGTTGCTAACGACAATTCCGTTAGCCTTTGGCGCACCATGGTACACCTAGCTAGCAGGGTGTTTATAGGAGGTGCTAACCCCTTGCGATGGCCAACGCACATGGAATGGAGGGATGGTTATTCGTGAGTGTCGTACTCACATTTGTTTCATGGCTCTAGCCACATTTGGTTATTTACCCTCATGGACTGTGTGTCCACATTTGTTTTCGTGGCATGAGCCACGTTTGGTTATTTACCATCATTGACTGTATGCCTACGTTTGTTTTCATGGCATGAGCCACATTTAGTTATTTACCCTCGTGGACTGTGTCCACATTTGTTAATTATTTTGATAAGTCCTTATAATTATGAATCCAATTATTTGATGATTTATACTCCATTGGTTTTTATTTAGTAATTTGTTTATGAAAATGAAAATTTATTTCAATTATGTGCTTTCTTGAAATCAAGTGATATTATTATTTGCTATGATAGTTCAACGATTAATTTTATTTGAAATTTTATCGAGCCATTTCATTATGAAATTTATTAAATTTTTATGGAAATTGTTGTTTCCTTAACTTACATAACTATTTCAAACTTTTCATTTTATTCATGCTCTATGATTTATTGTTAGGACGTTATTCACTAGAAAATTATTATTGGTCTCAGATACCTTAGTTGACGCTAATTCTCCTGCCAACCCTTGAGGACTTTTAGCTGTGCTGGGTGGTAAATTGATTGAAATTCCTCCCTTGGATGTAATTATAAATTGCCATGTCCTTATTTTTAAAGAGTCTGGTTACATGCTTCACATAGATTATAGTTAAAGTTTTATTTTGATGTGTGTGTGTGTGCACGCGCGCGCGCTGTCAGATGATTAGAAACAGTTAAGCTCCTGATTGATATAATATTTTGTGAGCATTCTTGTATTGTAAAATTTTTAGGAGATCCAAATTATAGGGCAAGTTCACCCAAAATTTTTATAAAAAATGCTGAAGCTTTTATTATAATGACCAATATCAAAATTGTTAAAATTTCAATATAAATCTACATACACTTTGAAGATGGATTGATCGTTCAAATTAAGGCTTACGGGAGTATGTGATATGGTTCACACCCATGCCGGTCACCCTCAATTTTTGGGGCTTGACAGCTACCAACCAAATATTGTATTAGAGAAGAAGGTAGAGAACATTAAATAAATGGCAAGGGAAAAAGAAACCATAGAAACTGTGATAAACTGATGCAATATCTTTGTGGCATTCCAATCATCACTAAATTTCTTTTCTACAGACTACAACTTTAGATTATAAGGAATTAAGAAAAGAAAATTCTTAAGTTGTGGATAAATCACAAGTAAAATGGTGCAGATGTCAAACAAACTAACTGTGATGAATCAACAACTTAAATTTCCTAATGCCTTAGCAAACCTCAAACTTAGTATTACAACTTCAATAACTTTTCCATGTTACAGTTTTATATATTATACAACTTTTGTAACAATCAACTTCTGAAATAGGGAAGAAAGAAATATCAAGTATGTCAAGCTTTTACTAGGTCTAATTAAGCATACTTGAGGGTACAACATTGATACTGATGAAGAAGTGCAGCGTGTTCATCGTCAGGTGCATAGAGCTCATAATGTTTGGTAAAAACATTGCCAAGAGCATTATCCAATCTGCATCTCGGATCACATCCAAAGATTCTGTAAGAAACTGTAACAGAAAAGAAATATCAAAATGATGTATATCTCTAGCTTTTCAAAAGAGATTAAATGTTACTTCCCACAAAATATCCAAAACTTGATTTCTTTTTATACAATAATATTTTCATAACCACAATAAATAGAGTCATCTATCAATTTGCCAACTTTGAACAGTGTACCAATTTCAGAAATATATTTGACCATTTCAGCAAATCTATTGTTTGCTTACATGGACACTAATGAAACATAATTCTAATTACAAAACAATCTAAAGAATCCCATTTGCCTTGATAGAACATCTCATCTACAAAATAGAAAGTTTGACTAAAGTGTATTTTCTTTCTGAAGATTACAACATTAATAAGAGGAAAACAGGGTATTTCAAAAGTAAATCATACTCACATTAATTATCATGTCATCCCAAGTATCTTGATAAGATGGATCCAGTTCAAGTTCCCAGTATCTCTAACATATTACTTCATCTTAGGAATCTAGAGATTGCCAAACTCACAAATTAATTACAATTGGATATGCAATCAGCATCTTTAACTAGTGACATAAGAAAGCTGAACATGACAAATGATAACCTATGGATCCTTTGGCTGATTTAGTAATAAAAGTACGCATAAGTGGTGAAATAAATTGACAAAAAATAAAGAGGTTTTATTTTAGAGCTGATTAACTGTCTTATTCAAGTGTTTTGAAAGATAATAAAACTAATAAAAATGCAATCAGTATGTTACAAAAGTAGAATGGTGGGTTAGGGTAAAACTCTTCATTGATGTGATTGATGATTTACTTTTTTTAACACCATTTGTTTTTTCCATGAGGAAAAAAAAATCCTAAATGGCTTGCACAAGGTTGCAGCTAGTATATATAGTTTCAATATTTACATTAACTTACTTATACATGCAACAGAAAGTAATTATAGGGCCCCATTTGGTTACTAAAAAGGAAAAAAATAATGGATTAAAAAAATAAAAGTAAAAATAAGATGATCAAAAGGGATATGTGATTGCATTCATAAGGGAGAGGGATAATTTAGAACATGAAGTTGGGAATCATGATTCATAAAATTATTAGAGTATGATGATTTCACATTTATAGTATATATTGATGAGCTTTATCATGTTTGCTATGAGGGAGAAAGGTAATTTAATTCATTTTTATTTTGATTTTTTCAATCTATTATATTCCATTTTCTTTCTATAACCAAATGGGACCTAAAAGTAAGAACTACGAAATACTTAATGTATTGATGACTTCTACCACAACATTGTATAATTCAGCTAGTGGTTCTTTCAAAGGGAGTCTGTTATAGAATTGCAAAGGGGCAGAGAGAAATTCCATGCCCAAGATTATAAAGTTTTTTTTTTTCCTTTGGTCTTGAATACTAGCTCTCCATTTTCATATTGTTCTCTATTCTCCAAAAGAGTTCTTTTTACCAAAAACGAAAAAAAAATATTTGTAAAGAGCTTAAGATATTATATTAATCTTTACCACAGCAATTAGCTCATCTTGCTGGTACCACGATTCAGTTCATGTAGAACTTAGCATAAACTAAGTATTTAGCATAAACTATTGCCTTGTCTTCCCGCCTTATCAACTATTAAAAAGATGTTGGCATCACAATGAGCTTAAGATTGTAATATAATCCAAATTGAATCTCTAGCTCAAACAATTACCTCATCTTGCCGAAACAAAATGATTTTTTTTTTTTTTGAAACAAAGGTGCCAAATGACAAAGAACCTGCAAACAGAAAATATTTCTTTGAAAATAATTATTAAAATTTGAGACTAATCTACTGGGAAAAATTCATGGCAAGATATCAAGAAAATTTTTCAAACCAAGGGTAGAAGTGTCAAGTTGAAGTACAATCTGTAGAGAAATTATACAAAATAAGACCACCATAATGAGGCCATACATGTTATCCCTTCGCGTTCCTAAAAAAAAAATAATAATAAAATAACGAAATTGTGTATGTCTTGCATGCATGCACGCACTATACAAACAAAGAAAATTTGCAAAGACAAGTGACAAAATTGCTATTCCAACTGGAAGCAAGCACTGTTCTGTAGATGTTAAGTAAGAGCAGACTGAAAGCAGGTTACCTTTCCCTTTCCCACTGAGACTTAATTATAAGCCATGCTACAAGACTGTATGCATATACCATGGTATATGTCAAATAGAGGTAGGCAGCTGATCCTAGCCAGAGGATCATGCAAAAGCACCACCAAACGAGCAAAAAAGTCCTCTACACAAATCCGCCATGAATTATAAAGTTACGACTGTTGTGCTAAACAAAAATATCTTATGGTACAAAAAAACTATCAACCAAGGATCAAACCTCAACAAATACTATATCAACACAAGTTTTACATAGACTGAGCATATCATTGCCATAAGATCAATGCCACCACAATTCTTAGATGCTTTTGCACACCTATAAAAGTAGCAATGGTATGCCAAGAAAAACTTCTGCATGAATAGAACATTCACAATGAATGCATGTAAATCTCCAGACATTTTGTAATGGAAAGGATTTCTTCAAGCAAAACCAGATATCAAACCTTAAACTATGAATGAAAAAAATTGGGTCAAGAATCTGATATTCAAATTGAACTACCCTGTTCTAAGTTTACTAGGCAAGAGTATCTTCAACTCTTACCATGGAAACTGCACTGCTATAGGCCTGAGGAATTGTCATTTTAACAGAAAAGGCCAAAGAATTGTAATAACTCAGGAATTTTAAGTTAAAAAAAATTTAAAATATATAATAATATGTTTTAAATGTATTTGTATTAAAAAAATTACCAATAAAGAATGTTGGTCTAGTAAGAGTGTAATGACTTTAAATTTTAAATTAAATGAATTCTCTCCTAATTAATATTTAATTTAATTATTTTTAATTTTATGACAAATGAGAATATAGAGGCTTGTTTGAATTTATGTATAAAAATTCATAGTTTAATTCTTCTTTAAGTCAAATATGTTAGTTTTATTTTCATATGGAAAAGTGCCCTTGTCTATTAGTATGAAAACATTATTATAATAATAATAATAAAATAATAAAATCTGATGGGGTATTTTTCTGTAATTTTTGCCAAAAACTTTATATTTCATTTTTCTCCCCTTCTTTTTCATTCGACCGACTTCAGAGAGCTCAGATGGAGAAAGTTCATGATTTTTCTTCACTGCTCGTCTCCTCTTTCCTGTCGCACTTTCAGCCTCCCATCGCCGTCAGTTCGTCCGTCGTTCTCCTCTCCGTTCACTTTCGTCGGCCACAGTGGGTTGAGTCATTAGACTCTAATCTTCCTCCTCTGTTCGCGTTGCTCTTCCCTCTGCTCTCCATCACTGGCTGTTCTTTCTTCTCCTCTATCAGAATCGTGTAGCATCCTCTACTTTGTGTCGTGGGAGCTGGTTCATGGGGGTAAAAGGTTCGATCTGTTAGTCTTTCTGATTTCCCCTGTGACGTAGCTCTTCTTTTTCCTTGTTCAAGTGTCGCCGTCGAGTATGTGTAGTTGCGGGAAGCATCGAATCTTTATTTCTTCTTTGTTGCTCTGCCGGGCGTGACAACATTGGAGCGCCGGCCAGAATCAGCATCGAAGATTCATTCTCATCTCCTTGGCGATGTCGTCTGTGTTCCTTCGCATGTGTAGCTGCTCAAGTGGGTCCAGATTTTTCCTCTCCTCTGTTCTTTATTGTGATTTACTTCTTGTTTGTGATGTTGATGGTCTGAGGTAATGAACTTTGATCCTTTACTTCCCTGTTGCTGAATTGCTGAATACTTGTGTTGTGGGTTAAAATATTGAAATTTTTCTTCCTCCTTCCTCTGCTGCCACAAGTAATATAGGGGATGAGGATGTAATATTTTTGGAGTTAAAGATGGATTTATCCGTTGTAGGCATGGAACTTTGGAAGCTTAATTTGGTTGGTTTTCTTTGAGTTGTGATTATCATAATAAAAAAGAAAAAAGAGTAATCTATTGGTTCATTTGCTATCAGCAGATACCGTTCAGTGTTAGATGGTAGGATGGTTTAATTAATGCAACATTTTGATTAAAGCATTTAGGTACTAATAAGATAGATAAACTTCAATTAATAAAGTTGCTCCCGCCACATCATGTTTAACCAAGTTTCTTTTAATGGAGCTTTTGTAACTAGATAAGAAGATTTTTACCCTCCAGAAATTATAAAAAAAAAATTTCTTTATTGATAGAGCTCATCTTTGATAGGTAATTTTACTTGATTAATTTGGTTACCTTAAGAAGAAGAATTCAAAGTTGGTTTTCTTTGAACTTAAACTTGATTTTGATGGATGTTGAGTTAAAACAAATGATAAATTTAGATATTGGTGTTTGGAAATTATTGAGTAAAGTTTGAGAATTAGGAAGTTTTAGTGAATGGCTTAGAGAGGTTGTATGCTATATGCTTGACAAAAAGCCTAAGAGGAGATTGTAATTTAGTCAAGTGATTAGTTAAAGTTGAAAATTATGAGGAAAGTTTTATGTGTAAACTACGGTCCTAGAACTCTAAAGTTATTATTGTTAAATGTTGGTTGAGTTGATTTTTGAAAGGTATTTTGTTTGATGCAAGTATAGGCCATTAAAAAAAATGTTTTTATCTTATTATAGGATGTTGGGAAGAACTTGGTAAAGATTGAAAAGAAGTGACTTTTTGAATTTTAAAATTTGACAGGTAAGTGGATAGCGTCCCAACTGATATTTCATTAAAATCTCTTTTATTCAAATATTACACTTTTTATGCAAATTCTTTTTACGACAACAATGTGATTATGAGATATTTTATTGATTAAATTACTCTATTTCGTGAAATTACTTTACTAGAATTGATCATTTTAGTCAATCAGTAAATACAAGTTTGAATTCTAATTGTGGGGTTTTATTTTGGAAATCATTGAATTGTTACGGAAAATGATTCATGTGAGTTTGATATTGAAAAGAAAAAATTTGATTGAATAATGATCAATTCCTTGCATGTTTGAAAGTGAATTTAAAAGACACTTTATATAGAACACTGATTGCTAACGGCAGTTCCATTAGCCCTTGGCGCATCATGGTACACCTAGCTAGTAGGGTGTTTATGGGAGGTGCTAGCCCCGTGCGATGGCTAACGCACGTGGAACGGAGAGATGGTTATTCGTGAGCATAGTACTCACGTTTGTTTCGTGGCTCTGGCTGCATTTGGTTTGTATTACCCTTGTGGACTGTGTGTCCACGTTTGTTTCGTGGCTTTGGCTGCGTTTGGTTACTTTTCTTCGTGGATTGTATGTCCACGTTTGTACTCATGGCATAAGCCACATTCGATTATTTACCATCGTGGATTGTATGTCCACGTTTGTTTATTATTCTGATAAGTCTCTAAAATTGTGAATTTAATTATTTGGTGATTTTAAATTTAATTGGTTTTTATTTATTAAATTTTTACAAATATTTATTTCATTTATGTGCTTTCTTGAAATCAAGTGATAATAACATTTGTTATGATAGTACAATGGTTCAAAATTTTATAGAGCTATTTTATTTTGAAGATTGTTAAATTTTTATGGAGATTGTTGTCTATTTAAATTATATAATTATTTCAAACTTTCCTTTTTTATTCATGTTTAATTGTTCATTGTTGGGACATTATTCACTGGAAAAAGTATTTTTGGTCTTAGATACCATAGCTGGTTTTGTACTAATTGCTAATTTCTGATGGGGTCGTTGTTGAATTGACTAGAGGATTAGTTTTGAGAATATCATCTTATTCATGTAAAATTCAAAAACCTATGTAGTATCTTTTGAAAGTCCAATTTAGAGTTCTTCACATTAACTATAGTTAGGGTCCTAATTTTTTTTTTTGATATGTTAATTATTTGTTGTTAAGGAACAAAGTTCTATATTGTTGGATATATGTTGTAAACTTTTTGTTGTAGAGATTTTGAAAGATCCTACATTTAGGGGAGGTGCTGTAGAAATTTTTATAAAATGTTTGATATTTTGAATTATGTGAAAAGTAAAATTTGATACATTAATTTAGGACTTTTCTTAATTGAAGTTTTAGGGTTGTGAATTTATGCATATATCTTATGTTAGTCATGTTAAAATTTTAGAGCGTGACAAGAATGTTCTGAAAAAATATTGAACAGTGCTTTTTAGGTGAAATTAACAGATAGGGAATTACTACACGTTAAAGAACCAAGAAGGAGAGGTTATGATGAAATTAAAGAAACATGATTCTTTTTTTTTTTTTTTGGGTCTTAGTTTTAACCTCTTCATAGGAATGTTTGGTATGATCAGGATTGGGCCTTTCCCTTTCTTTCATTTATTTTTATTCTTATCTTTTTTCCCTCATAACAGATAGGCTCTACATATTATAACTAAAGATAACTAAAATGAATGGAAATTTCTTATTTTTTTTAGATTAAATAACAATTAAAAAAATTGAGTTTTATTTATTAATTTAGAGTAGTTAGGCATAATGCCTATAAATAACTATTCTATTGTCAAAAGGATAAAAATATGAAGACAAGACCTTACTCCATTCGTTTTAATTTCTAGAGTATGAATTTATAGAAGCTACTTCTTTTTCAACATGAATTTTAGGTGGAACCAAATGCACTTCTCCTTAGCGGATAGATGCATGTAATTAAAGTAGTTTTTCCAGATCATAGAATCCTGTGTGTTTGAGTTTTTCACTGAATTGAATCAAGCCCCTAAACTTATTCAGCATCTTTGGATATCATCACACCATTGCAGAACTTTGCCAATGATAGTCAAAAAATTGCCACTGAAAGATGTTCAGGGAGATTGGAATGCATTTTCGCATAAATAATTTTGCATTTTATTGTTGGCTGAGAGTTTGTCATCTGAAATTTAATTTTATCTCTCATTTTGACCAATGTTGTTCTTCTATGAAGTCAAGCAAATAAGAACTTCAGCAAAGAATAATAATTTCAAGAAGATTTGCAGGTACTTACATTTACAAGGGATGTAAAGCAAATCATATAGATACACTAAGCCAACTGGCAGAAAGCAACGTTGCACCTCATTATAAATCTGTCGTACAGTATACCATAAATTACACATCTTTTTTCTTTTTTAAGGGGGAAAAACATTAAGAGGGAAGGAATACTCAAAATAAAAGAACAAAAGTGAAAGCAAAATCATTAACTCAAGAAGGTTCACCAAACCACCCTCTCTGATCCTCGAAAAACAACCAGACGTCCAGAACCCCCTTCCCCAAAAAAAAAAAAAAAAAAAAAATGAAAAAGACACAACGCACTGTGATCCACGGCTCTTAAGTTTGGGCGTTTAACATGTCATCATAATAATACTTGTGGGGTGCATTCAATGTATTTCTTTCACTTATCAGTATGTGCGTACACACATACGCGTACTATGGTAATTAATTTTAAGAGACTAACTAATTAATTTTACGAAATCAATCATCTTTCTATAATTACAGTGAAGCTTTTTTTTTTTTTTTTTTTGGGTGCCTGATAACAGATAAGCTTTAGTACAAGGGATGCATAGCACATGGAAAGTTTCAGTTCTAAGCAAACAATTATGGCCAGGAAAAAAAAAAAAAACCGAAGCATTGATCCGAATTGTTATGAATCGTTAATGACATGAACATGTTTCATTCATTGATCCGTATAAATACAACCTGTGCATACATGTATGTGCAGGGATCTGGATTCCATGACTGCAGTTACTACAGTCATGGAGTAAATTTTGACATGTGGCAAAATTCTGGCTTTCTGTTAAATTAAATGGTTTGGATGATCTTGTTATACTAAAATCAATCACACTCAATCCAAATCTCTCCTCTCTTTTTTTGTTTCCACAATCACCTGCCCTTTCAGTGCCTATTATTTGCAGAATATAATATGAGAATATGCAGAATCCAAACCCATATAATAATACAAAACGAGCAACGATATCAAAAAAAAATATGCAGAATACCATAATATAAAAATAAAGCCAGAAGAAGCAGAATCTTCGATAAAATCCAGATAATATCAAAACACTTGTGGTAATTGAGTCGGTTTCGTTAAACAAATAAAATTAAAAATGCATCAAAATTTCTTTCATCTTAGCACCATCCTGATTCAATAGAAAAGCCATATAGAAAGCAAGCATATTTTGATTCAATAGAAAAAAATAGAGAATGTTCAAATAGGAAGCAATCCAAAAAAAAAAAATTGATAATAAAAGATATTAAAATAAATTATAAATCACAGAAAATATCACCTTAGACTATGCCAAAGAAGAACAGAGCATGTAATAACCTTGACTAAATTTAAAATAAATAAATAAATAAATATATAGGTTAACTTGCTTAAAGTGTGTTTATATTAGTTCTTGAGATAAATATAACAAGTTAGAGACTTGGTCTAGTGGCAACTGAGGAAGACTTAAAGAAGAATTAATTTTTTTCTTTTTCTAGCCATGCAAAATTACAAAATTGCCCTTAGTTCCATTA
The DNA here is from genome assembly GCF_029017545.1 of Prosopis cineraria. Taxonomy (NCBI): domain Eukaryota; kingdom Viridiplantae; phylum Streptophyta; class Magnoliopsida; order Fabales; family Fabaceae; genus Prosopis; species Prosopis cineraria. The sequence continues at coordinate 33,078,116 of NW_026555342.1, forward strand.
GTTTTTTTAAAACTCTTTCTTCCTTCTTTCTCGATGAATCTGGAGCTGTGACACAGGCTGCGTTCGAGTCGTCATTGAGATCCTCTGCCTGTGCTGCTTCCAACTGACGTCCTCCCCTCCAAGCTTCGAAGCTCGCCTCGTCTCCGACTCTGTCTTCTGTAAATCACGGGCATCTGGACTCCATATAGTGAGGATCAGATTTCAAGCTCCATTTCCATCTTCCATTTATTTCTCCAAGTCTAGACTCTAGATCCATGACTTCAAGGTTCAAGCTTGCGTACTGTGACTAGAGAGATCTGAGGAGCATCGATATTTTTGCTCTACGTTTCAATCAAAGCTATCTTCTTCCTCCTCTACCAAAGCCAGCACCGTCGTTCGTGTGCTCGCTGTCAACGCTGTGCTTATCCGTTCACCTCAGCTGTGATTTTGTTCCTGAGTTGCTGCTGTTTGTCTACCTCTGTTGCTGATTCAAGTATGAAAAATCTCTCTTTCTCTTAGCATCTTGTTCGTGTGGGTATAAATGGTCTGGGTGAGCAAAGATATCTTCCTTTTGGGTTTGTTTTCTGATTACTGGTGAGCTTGTTCTTCTTCATTCATGGCGGCAGCTCTTCTTCACTATTCAGAATCGTTTTCCTTCCTCTGTCCGTGCATGTGAGTGGCTGGAGTGGTATTAAGGTAATTATAAATCTTTGGTTTGCTGCTACTGTGTGTGAGGCTGTCATTTGCTATGTGTGCGTGTGAAATTACAGAAGTTGTGGTTGCTCTATTATTGCCGTACTGTTATAGGGAAGGGACAACTCAATATTGAGTTGGAAATTGATCTCAAAGCTCAAGATGATATATTCATAGCTGAAATTAGAATTATTTGATAGAACCTTATTGCTGCCGTATGTTGTAAGAAGATTCAAGTTTAAGCTAAAAACTTGACTTAAGAATTGGTAGTAATATACATATGAGTCATAATTTTAGAGCTTGATTGATTTTTGGTAAATTGTTGAAGGTTTTAAAGTAATAAGGTTGAAGTAAGGCACCCAAGGTAAGTGATGCAAAGATTGGGAGAAAACTTCTATTCTAAGAAAATAGAATGGCATGGCTAAAGTTTTATGGAGAAAGTAAGAGGAACGAATGATAATGCTTGAATTAACTTTAAATCATAAATTTGGTTTTGAATTTTTGATAGTGGTTAGTAAAGGGTGTGTTATAAATTAAAAAGTTATTAAAATTGTATATATTTATATTTTATAGGGTGTGTGGAAGAACAAGACCCTGACAAGACTTAAAAGAAGAATACTTTCGAGAATTAGAACTTTAACAAGTAAGTGAATAGCATTCCTTATGAGTATTTATTGAAATTCTTTTATTGAAATATTTCATTTTTATGAATTATGTTAGTTTTAGAAATTTTAAAATAATGATGAAGAATAGTTATATTATGATTTGTGCATTTTCTCAAGAAATATATTTATAATATTGATTAAGGTACCTTTGCCTATTGAATTTCAAAATTTCTTGATTACATGATTAGCGCAAGTTTGTACATTTGTTATGGTATATCGATTTGACAAGTTTCATATATTCAAAGTAATTCATGCGAGTTTAATCTTGAGAATAAAAATTTGACTTCAAAAATAATTATTTCTCTCGCATGTTTGAAATGAGATTTCTAAGAGAACTCTATATAGAGCACTACTACTAACGGTAATTCCCTCAGTCCGTAGCGCGCTGTGGTTAAACATTAGCTAGTTTGTTTCGTGAGTTTTATTCTCACATTTGGTATTCGTGGACTTTATACCGGTGTTTGATTCCGTGGCCTGAGCCGTGTTTGGTTACTTACCCTCGTGGGCTATGTGTCCACATTTGTTTCGTAGCTTCGGCTACATTTGGTTACTTACCCTCGTGGACTGGTGTGTCCACGTTTGTTTTCATGGCATAAGCCATGTTTGGTTATTTACCCTCATGGACTGAGTGTCCACATTTGTAACCTGTTCTGTTGAGTTCTCAAAATTTTAAATGTTGATTAATATGTGTTTTCGAAATTTACCTAATTTTGACTAGTAATTTGTATCACTTTTGAGTTATATGAGAGCAGTTTGTTTTCTTTAAGCATGATAACATAAATTATTTTCAACTTATTCTTATTGTACAAATATGATTATGACTCACATACTTATAAATTTTGGTGGAATTACTTTTAATTATCTGACACCATTATTAGAGATTGTCAATTTAAATTTTAAGAATTTTACCATAGGAATGCTATTCACTAGAAAAATTATTTAGCCTCAGATTGGTTAGCTAATGTCGATCCCACCAACGACCTCAAAAAGGACAACTAGCTACAGTGGGTGGACATTTTGATTGGTATTGTTGCTTTAATGTAAATATATAATTTGTATGTCTTTTTGATTTGAAAGAAAGAGTAGATGCTCCACATAGGTTGTTGATGAACTTTATTTTTTATCTGTATATTGGTTGATGGCTGGAAGGAGCTGCGCTCCTGATTTATACTATTATTTGTAAAAAAAATTGTTGTAGAATTTTTGAGAGATTCTTGTTACAGGGGAAGTTCTGCCGAAATTTTTACAAAAATGTCGACACTCTCTTATGACATTGAGTTTAAAGAAGTTATTTTAATTCTCATAAGATTTGATTAAATTTTGTTCTTTTCTTTTGTAAAATGGAATAAATATTCATTTGGAGGCTTACGGGACTGTGAGAGTGGTTTACACTCGTGCCGATCACCCTTTATTTTTAGGGCGTGACAGAGCACTACTTAGGAAAAGACTCCACCTTGTTAGTTGTGGGGAAAAGAAAACTCTGGCAGTTGACTGGAGAATAACAACAACATAGCACTATTTAAGAAAGTTATGAATTTTAGGTGGGAGATAGGTTAGAGATTTATTCTGTGATATTATTTAAGAGATTTGAATGGATTTGAATTGAGTATTTCCTAATTTTGATTGTAACAAAATTATTCAAACCATTAATTTAATAGAAAGCCTAGATTTTGCCACATGATGAAGTCACTTAATGACTTTAGTTGTTATAGTCAAGGGATCCAAATCTATGTGCAGTAAGTTGAATCTGGAGAAAGGTTAAACTCCTCAATGCACTAACAGGACAAAAGCAAAGAATTCACTACTATAGAATATATCTTTAGAAGTGGGTATTTAGGAGCATTTCTTTAAAAAGCGCTCTAAAATGTGAATACGGAATTTACCGGAGCACTTTTTTAAATAAGCGCTCCTGTATGTCAGGGCTTCTCAATAAGATAACGCTCCTAATTAATATAAATAAAATATTATAAAAAATTTCAAAAGACATTCGGGAGCGATCGTAGTTAAGTGCTCCGAAAGACTATCTTCCAGAGCGCTCTTTGACGAGCGCTCCAGAAGATCAACTCTTTCGGAGCGCTTTTGGAAGAGGTAGTCCTTTATATCTTTGCCTCCCGTCAGTTTTCTTTTCCCTATTCATGAGTTTCTTTCAAACCTCTCTCTCATTTGCTGAGGTTGTGCGTTCCCAACGAGTTCCAGATCGTCGCTGTATCAGTCTATCTTCCGTCGCTATTCGCTGTTCCAAATCGTCGTCCGCCGCTGTTCATTATTCCAAATCATCGTTTGCCACTGTTCGCTATTCCAAATCATCATCCGCTGCTGTTCGTTGTTCCAAATCAGTGTTCGTCACTGTTCGTTCATTTCTGTGTCATGTCGCGCCATCTGTCTCTGTTTTTGCACTGCCATTGCCGTCACCGCCATCTCCTGCATCACTATTCCAGATCTGCATTGCTGTTCCAGATCTGTGATGCTACTGTACACCGGAGGAAGTGACGCCGTGAAGACCTCTGTTGCAGCCGTGTGTCATTGTTGTATAGCCAAGGAAGCAATGCCGCAAAGACCTTTGCTACTGCCGTGAAGACTACACTGTGAAGGTATTATTTTAATAATTAATTTATAATGTAATATATTGATATATTTATATATATTTGAGAATAAAGTTCATAAATATTTTTTAATAATCAATATTATAGATAATATATGGATTGGAGTTATTTATATTAGAATTATGGAGTATTTGTAGTTGATAATTAGATTAAAGTTGAGGAAACTACTTGAACATTTTTATTTTATTTATGAAATATACTTTTAAGGGAGATTATTGTTATTAATTAAATTACAATTGATTGACAGAATTTAGATGCATTATGCTACTAAATTTTTATTTGGATGAATTGATTTTTTTAGTTTAAATATATTGTATTGTGGAATTTGATTGTTTGATCATTTGGGAGGTTCTTCTTTTAAGGAAGATGTTGTTGAATTTTTTTTTTCTTATAGAAATCTAAGTCTTTTGTTTATTGAATTTTGATAATCATATTAGTGATATGGATCATAAGTGGATGTTGGCTAATCGACTATCTAGAGAATATTGGGATGGTGTGGATTAATTCATTGAATTTGCATTTTGTTGTGATCAAGACCCCCTAGAGTCATATGTCCTTATTTGAAATGTTGCTATGAAAAAAGAGTAAAGCCAATAGAATTGAAAGATCATTTAATCTGCAATGGGATTGATCCAACTTATACTTGTTGGACCATGCATGGGGAGACAAGGAATAATGCAAATGATTAGAGGGATAGTGCGAGCTACTCAACATTTGATTGTGATAGTGGGACATATAATGTTGACCGTCTTGATGAAATGATTCATATATATAACTTCATTGCTAAAGTATTTTAAATTAAGTTAGAATTTATGTCTACCATATTTTGATAATGACATCTTTTATTATTTTATAGGTACCTACATAATTACAAGGTTGGGAGTGTGGATACTATGTTATGAAGTTTATGAGAGAAGTAATCACACAACAAGAGTTGATCATTCCTGAAAATGTAAGTCAAAATCTTTGAAATTAAGTTGATATAATGTTAATTACTTATATATTGCTTTCATATCTTGTGTAGTATTTTGCTGGAGTAAGATGTTCGCATTTTACCATGGAGCAAATAGAAGATTTAGTTAAATAGTTGTCAGAATATATTATTGGCTGTTTGTGATAGGAAGTTAGATTTCAATGTTAGAAAAATAACAATAGTTTCATTTGTTAGGCTTGTTAGAAATTAAACTAGGTTAGTTAGGAAATTGAAATTATTGTATCAGTTTTAAATTCTTTTCTTGTATATAAATTTTTATGTTGATATTATTTTTAAATTAATTTTTGATATTATAATTTGCCATTGTTAAAGAGACGTAAAAGGAGAAATTTTAAAAAATTTAATTTAAAAAAATTAAAGTAATATACGGGAGCGCTCATTTGAATAGCGCTCCTGTAAAGAAACATACGGGAGCGCTCTTCTAGAGGGCGCTCCTATATGGTTCATACAGGAGCACTTTTTATAAAAGCGCTCCGGTATGGTTGCATACAAGAGCGTTCTTGTAAAGAGCGCTCCCGTATGTAATGTGTGGGAGCTCCCTTACGGGAGCGCTTTTCGAAAAGCGCTCCCGTATAGCGTATATACAGGAGCGCTTTTTTAAGCGCTCCTATACATTTCAGAGCGCTCGATACGAGAGCGCTCCCTAAAGTAAAAAAAAAAAAAAGCGCTCCTGTAAACTTATTTTGTAGTAGTGATTTAGGAAAAAAAAAAACTAATCACAATTAATTGTTAAAAAAATCTTAGTTAATACTAATAAAACTTCCAAGTTAACTAGATTAAATAAGGAAATAAAAGTAAATGTCTCACTGAATGGATAAACTCGAGATTCTACACTGTCATCATTTTTTTATTTTATTTGCAACAACTATACATATTAACTAGAATGCATACTCGGGAAAGATTTCAGCATACATAATGTAAAATATAGTAATTTTGAAAACATTAGTCCATTACATGTCGATAAAATGACCCTTTCAATTTGTCAAGTAGACTTTTCAACCGACTCTTTCAATTTGTCAATAAGTAGACTTTTCAACAGATACTATTTTCATATTTATTTAGTATTAGTTACTTATTATGCATTATTTTATTATTTTAGGATGATCATGACATCTGTGGCATGCAAATGCAGTTATATAATAATGTAGATTCTAATGTATAAGAAGATATACGAAAGAGACATTTTTCTCTTTTAATAGATGAAAAAAAAGCCATAGCTAAAAATTTAAAATGATGAGAAAATAAAATCAAACAATCAAAATTTCAATGGGCAATCTAATTTATAAGATTGACTTTAGATGTTAAATAAAATTTATATCTCATTTATGTGAATTGCATTATTTGTGTTTCATTGGGTTGATTGCATCTTATCTTACATGCTCCAATCAATTATTATATAAAACTTTATAAAATGAAAAAAAAACATTAAAAAAAAGTGTAGAGAGAGAGAGATACCCAAGTGACCATAATTACATGCCAAAAGATGGTAGACCCCATGTAAAGCATGGAGGACATTAATCTTCTAATTAATTCAAGAAACATGGGAGGGAGGAAAAGAGAGATTTTAAGTTCAATTTAAAAATATAGGCAAAGAGGATTATAACATTTTACTAAACAGAAAATGTAGGAGGAAAAAACTAAGAAAAATTAATTAAAAATTTTCAACCATATTTCTCTAATTTTTAAAATCAAACCCACCAAAATATAAACAACAAATTAAAATGATGCCAAAAAATTAGATAATACCCATCATCTTGGTTAATGTGTTAACTTCGTGCATATTTTTTAATAAAATATTAATAACAATTAATATTTAATTCAAAATGGGTTAATGAGCAAATAAGACCTTGAACTCTTGTTCGAAAATTGTCCTGGATCCTAAACTCTTAAAATGTGTAAAATAAGCCCTAAATTTTTTAATTCATAGCAAAATAAATCCTGAGCATTAACTTTTCTAATACTGTCACTGTTACTGTCCATGTGGATACTATAAGGATTTATCCTAACTATTACAGTACATGCGTGGATAGTAATGATGTTAAAAAGTTAATAGTCAAGATTTATTTTGATATGAATTTAAAAGTTTAGGATTTATTTTATATATTTTGAGAGTTCAGGGTTCAAGGTAATTTTCAAGCAATAGTTCAAGGTTCTATTTACTCATTAACTCATTTAAAATGTATCCCTTGCATGTTAGGAATACAAGAGCAACTTGTTTCATTTTATAATTTTTTATTCTTATACATATTAAAAATATATATGTAAATGATACTTTATTTTATTCCATAACTTTTCATTTCGCTTAATTTAAAATTTAGTCTGAATAATAATGCGAAAAAAATATTTAGTAATTTACTGCCCATGAAAATAAAAAATTTAAAAAACATATTACATCTCAAAATTTATTACCCCATACTGATAATGTGTAGTTATAAGTCATTCAAAAAATTTAAAATAAAAAGATGACATAAAAAATCCCACATAATTTTGTAAAATTCAAAAAAGAAAACCTAACAAAAGTATTTAAAAACAATTTGTTATGTTATTAATTTTAAATTTATAATTAAAAATATTTTAAAAAAAAGTAAAAATACTAGTTATAATAACTTTCTACAGTGGTTCTACAGTAAAAAGGATTTTGTTTTAATTGAGTAAAAAGGATTTTTAAAACATTTACAGTTTAAAGCCATTATACTCTGCTATAACAGTAGATATAATAGTAGATAGATAGATAGACAGATATAAACTTTAAGTAATTTGCAAATTTGATGGATAAGATGGATATCCAATTATATGAGTCAATAGATAGATGGATACTCTTGTCCACAAAATGGGTCAATGATGGATTGTATTATTTTAAGGAAAAATTAATCTTTTGATCTTTCAACTTTCAACTCATTTATAACTCAGTCCCTCAACTATAACTTGATGTGATTTCGTTCCTCAATTATGATTCATTGTAACTCAATTCCTCAACTTTTGATTCACTTATAACTTAATCCTTAATTTTTAAATTTTTTAAAAAGTTATCTTCATCAAATAAGAAAAATAAAAAAGAAATTCTCATATGTTGATCTAAAATATCCTCATCTTGCTATTTAATATAAGATCTAAACTAACATGAAAAAAGAGAGCTAATAAAAGTTGAGGAATTGAGTTTTAAGTGAGTTAAAAGTTAAAGAACTAAATCATAGATGAGTTATGGTTGAGAGATTGAGTCGCAACGAGTTATAGTTGAAGGATTGAGTTATGAATAAGTTGAAAATTGAAGAATTAAAAGATTAATTTTTTCTTGTTTTAAAATCTTCTTTACTGGATCTTAACCAGGTTAATGGGTAATTCTAATACAAACGTGAATTATAAATCTCAAAAAATCACTTATAACGACCTCTAATAAATCTCAAGGAAAAAAAAAATACAAACATGAATTATAACCATAAAAAAAATAACCCCACACCAATTTCAAGGAATTTAAACATGACATGGAAAAGCAAAGATTAAAAAGAAAAAAAGTAATCTAACAGTTACAAGAAACCGAAATTATTATATGAAAATAAATACTACAAATGAAGTGGGAACGATGACCTTCAATCCTACTGAAAAATGTAATTTTTCTTTGCTATTATAATTAATGCAAACCACGTGCAGAAGGGTTGACAGAATCATTGTTAAGTCCTATGTATAAGAACAAGATGGAGAAAAGAATTTCTTAACGCAAATTCTTAGAAGATAATAGATAACGCAAATAATTTATAAGGAAAACATATAAAATAAGCCAGTCACAATTTATGCATTGGTCGATCACACTTAACACAGCAGGTGATAAGATATCTCATTAAATTAGTAATTCAGCAAAAGAAAGTGTAATAACCGAAAGTAAATAAATAAATAATGGGAATAATGTTTTTATAAACTTTGGAATAGATGTATCAAGATGAAATGGTGGTTTTATGAAAATTAAACTTGTTACCTACTTATAAGTTTAGAAATCGAATCCTTACCCAATCAAGGAGAAATTTTAAATTTTATTTTAATAATTAAATTATTAAACTAACCCTCTTCAACAATAAAAGATACAATCAGATTTATTTTTTTTTCATCCTTGCCCATTTTCCTGATTGCTAGAGAGAGAGAGAGAGAGGACACTTCCAGAAACATCTCTCTTCCGTTCTTCCACGTCCTTCCATCTGTATGTCGTATGGAGGGGGGCTCAGTTCTTCGCTGCTGTAGGTATTCACAGGTTGCGTTAGATTCTTCTTTCTCCTCTGTTCAGGTTGATTGATTTTGCTTCTTCCTCCGTCTCCTCGTTCACCTGTCGCTGGCAACTATACGGGTGTACCGTTCATCCGCCGCTTTGGTGGTTTTGTGGGGTTGCGATTTCTTCTTCCTCCTTCCTTGTTTCAGCACTATCGGTCCTTCTCTTTCTTTCTCTGTTCCTGTCGCGCTGTGGGTGTAATGGCTTCCTTCTCTTTCATGTTCGCACGGCCAGCTTCTTGCATCCATCACCCTTGAAATGAGGTGAGGTTCTTCGAGTCCCTTCCTCCACACTGATTCTGTGTATGTGTGTGTTGGGTTTTGGGTGACTAAAATCTGGACTCCTCTTCCGTGACAGCTGCTATGCGTGAATAAGAGATATGATGGTATTTAAACAAATTAAAAATGAAGACTGGGAAGCTTATTTAGGTAGGTAAGTAAGTGTTGAGAATTTTGATTACTGTAAGGGGAAGTGGGTTTAGAGTTAGTTTTCTTTGAGTTTCAATCGGAATTAAGTTAAGGAATAGAATTTGATGAGATTGGTTAATTTCATAGTTGATATTGGAAACTGTCAGGAGGAGACTTGTAGAGAAAGAGTTTGAAATTATAATTTAAAGATTAATGTCTTCAAAGTGCTTGTTGAAATGTTTTTAGGACTGATTTGATTATAGTTGTCATGCCCCAAAACAGAGGATGACCGGCATAAGATGTAAATTGTATCATACATCCCTTAAATTCCAAATTAAGTGAATTTTCCCTTTTCAAAAATATAATTAGATTTATATTAAAATTATGACATCTTCAATAATGATTGTTTTAATAAAAGTTTTAATATTTTTATAAAAATTTCAACAGAACCTCCTTTATGAATGAGATCTCCCGAAATCTCTATAACAAAAATTATTATGATATGTATCCAACAAATTGGAATTATGTTTCTCAGACACAAACAGTCAACATAATAAAACAAAAGTCAGGATCCTAACTATAATTAACGTGGAGCACCTAAAGCATAAATTTTAAAATAAAACATATAATTGAATATTTACATTAAAAGAGAAGGGTTTTACAAAAATAAATGTTTATCCAGCACAATTGCAAGCCCTTAAAGGTCGGGAAGAGGTCTAGCGTCAATTAATGAATCTGAGACCAAAATAATTTTCAATGAATAGCATTCCCAAAAATAGAATTTAATAGAGAAAATAATAAACTTACTATTATATGAAATAATTGAAAGGAAATTAATTCATAATAATGACTCACAAGATCTAGAAATATCTATTATAATAATAAAACATGAATAAGTTAAAATTTCTTGAATCTAATATGCTAAAGGAGAATAATTTATTCATAATTGAGTAAACATAGTAACTTACTAACTGCAAACATTGAAAATTTAAATATACTAGCTGAGAATAATCAATATAATATAATCATGAATTTGAAGGTTAAGAAGTTCCATATAACTTCAAAGTACTAAACCACTAAATTGATAATGACAAAACAATTTAACTCTTTGTTCTTGTAAAGCAAATTAAACAAATAAATAAATAAAAATACCCTTTATTAAATAAAACCAATAAAGTGTGTATTCACAAATCAATTAAAAGCTAATATTTTTAAGGACTCTTGCCAAACAAGTAACAAACGTGGACACATAGTCCATGAGAGTAAAATAACCAAACGCGGCTTATGCCATGAAAACAAATGTGGACACACCAATCAATGAGGCTAAGTAACCAAACACGGCTTAAGGTCACGAAACAAATGCGAGTGCAAGGCTCACGAATAACAAATATGAGAACAGAGCTCATGAAAACTAAGCTAGCTAGTCATTAACCAAGGCGCATCAAGGGCTAATGGAACTGCTGTTAGCGACACTGTTCTACTTAAAGTCCTCATGAAATCACTTTTCAAATATGCGAGAATAATCATTTTTGAAATATAATTTGCGTTCTCAATATCAAACTTGCATGGATCATTTCAAATTTCAAAGTTTGCCAAAACAATGTTTCATAGCAATTGTATAAGCTTGTATTAGTGAGTAACCAAGAATTTCTAGAGTAAAATAAACAAAGATGCCTCCATTGATCTTGAAAATATATTTCATAAAGAAAATACATGCATATACCATAATTTAATTAACTTTCACCATCATTCTAAAATTTTTAGAACTAAAATGATCCAATTAACAAAGTACATAATAATCATCGTAGTTGTTAAAATGATTTATATGAAAATGTAATATTTTCAAAAACAGACTACTTTTATTGAAAAATAATTGGGGGTGTTATTCACTTACCTGCTAAATTCCAAATCCAATGATTTCCTTCCTCAATTCTTATTAAGGGACTCATCTGCCACATACCCTATATGAATAAATGAAACCTCAATTTGCTTCCTATAGTTATATAAACTTTATCCCACTATCAACACAATCTCAACCAACTAAAGTATTCAAAATCCCAAAATCAAATTCATATCATAATGGTTTATCAAATATCATCACTTACCACCAATTTACCTCATATTATTCTAATCATAACTACTATTTATATAAGATATGATTTTCTCATACCTTGTATCGAACACCTTGTATGCAAAATTTTCAATCACCCACAATTAAATTTATCATGCTCATTTTACCCATTTCTCAAACATCTTAAATGCATTCTCAAGATCAAATGATAAACACCACTGTACATATGAATTTATAAATTACACAATATAAATCTTCTAAAAATTCAACTAACCATACTATAACTCAAAAATCAAACTCTTTGCAATGCTTAAGTTAACTCACCTAAATAAAATTTAAATCAGTCATGCCTCTCATCCCACTAAATATAATTTCAGAAAAGTTCAAATCTAGCAAAATTCTTCAAACAAGCATCTTACTGAATACCTTGTAAGCACCAATCTCAATCTCATGCCTAAGCCCTTCCCTTCCAACAACATCCCACCAAATCCTCAAAATCAATCAATCCAAACAAAATTACTTTAATATAAAATTTAGACCCACATATACCATTATGAAACTTTAAGATACATATTTAACTCAACTTTAAATTTTCTTTTTTTTTTCACGGCACGGTAGCAATAAAACCAGAAGAGAAAAATTGAAATTTCATCTCCATCACTTCACCCACTTACACACACAAAAATTCTCTAAGGAAAGGAGAAGAGATCATGTTTCTTACCTCTAATAAACCACACACACGAACAAGGAGAGGAAGAGAAAGTCGTGCTTGTACAGAGGAGGGAAAAAGAGACTGTCATTGAGCATAGAGAAGAGATGAACATATCGGTGACTGATAAAGCAAGAAAAAGAAAGCAAACCATCTTACACCCATTCATACAGTCACCAACTTTGGTAAGCTAGAACAGAGGAGAAGAAAGGAAATAGAAGCCACGAGTTGCTGGATCAGTGTCGAACGAAGCTACTGCAATCACGTCGTCTAAGATTGTAGTAGAAAAGGATGAAGGAGGAGGTAAAGTAGAAGGATCAAGCATCAGAGTACTTCTCTCTTTCTCTCTCTCTCTCTCATGGGTCTCTAGAAAAATCGAAGAGGAGGAAGAGAATATATCAGATTTGAGAGAAGGGTAGATTGGTAATTTCACAAAGCAAAAAGGCAAAAATAATTCTCCTTTTGGCTTCTACAAGATTCAAACTTGGGACCTACCAAGGGAATACTTGGACAACCACTACTACACTAGCTTCCCTTCTTGACATATTGTCCCAATAATTAATATATTTACAATCAATACACATTATTACATATTTAATTTTTTCTTAAAATTTTCGGGTTATTACATGCTCCCCCCGTTAAGAAATTCGGTCCTTTGAATTTAATTTGCGCATGTCTCAATCCTCAAATAGGTATAGATACTTTGTACGCATATTACTTTCGACTTCCCATATAACTTCTTCTTAAGAATGGTTACACCATAACACTTTTATTGAAGCAATTTCTTTCAATTATTGTTTCTTCACTAGCTTATCAAGAATGATAACAAGGAATTTTTTTTCCATAAGGTAAATTTGAATTTATCTGAATTCATTGGATTGCTACTACATGAGAAGGGTCATATAAATATTTTCGCAACATCGATACATAAAACACTAGATAAATACCCAATAATTTAGGCAGTAGTGCCAAATGATAAGCAACTGCACCAATCTACTTTAAGATCTCAGATGGACCAATATACCTCACATTCAGTTTATCTTTCTTTTCATATCTCATTAATCCTTTTACAAGAAGTACTTTAAGAAATACTTTATCCCCAATTATAATTTCTAATTTCTAGTGGCCATTATCAACATAAGACTTCTATTGTCTTTGTGCTGTTACCAATTTTCTCTAATTATTTTTGCTCTCTCAATAGCATCTTGTGCCAGCTCTAGTCTCAAAGCTCAACATTACTAACACCAAGCCATCTGATAGGGAATCTATACTATCTACCATAAGTGCCTCATGTGGAGTCATTTGAATGCTAGTTTATTAACTATTATTACAAGCAAATTCCCTTAAGACCAAGTAGTGATCTCAACATCTACAATGCAATATTTCACCTTATAGTTAATAGCGCCAAATCTTCAATACAAGCACCATCATTATTACTTTTAAGTTATCAGTTAGGTAGTTTTGCTCATGTTTCTTGAGTTTTCTCAAGGCATAAGTAATGACTCATCTAAGTTGCATTAAGGCATAACCCAAACCCATATGAGAAGCATTATAATGAATGGCATGCCTTCTAAAGCTTACTGGTTAGCTTAAAAATAGTGCCTTTGACTTCAGAAAATTCTCTTTATACTTAACATAACATTCAAATTTTACACTGTTCTGAGTCAGTCTCACTAGTATAGCAGCTATCCTAGATAGATTCTTAACAAAATGATGATAATACCCCAGAAGGCTCAAGAAACTTTAAGTTTCTGTAACTGTTATTGGTCACAACCAATTCTGCTCCTCTTCAACTTTGCTTGGATTAATTTGGACATTATCTTTAGAACTAACATGCCTCAACATTGTTAAACCAAAATTCACATTCACTACTATAGAATTTTAAATATAAGATACCTAAAAATATGACGGTTATAAAAAGTCTGTCATATAATGATGAGGCAGGTGATAATTAATAAATAAATGACAGGTGTTTAAAATACCTATCATTTATATATATGGTAATATATGACGGGTGTTTAAAAAACCCATCATATAATGCTTCAAATTATAATCTTTTTCAAAAAAAAATTAATAACACTATATATGATGGGTGTTTCAAACACCTGTCATATATGTGTGTAACAATATATGATGAGGATTTAAAATCCTGTCATATATGCTTGTTTTTAAAATCTTTAGTTTCCTCTTTCATTTTCATTTTCATTTTCAGATTCGTGTTGATATTTTCCTTTCGTCTTCTCCATCTAAATTTAAAATCCCCTACCTTGTCCATTTGCCCAGATTCAACACAATTTTGCCATGCTCATCAAGATCTACTAGTCCATTCGAAGCTATGCTCAGTCTGCATTTTCGCTATCCATTCACTCACTATCATTCATCAACTTACTTGAATTGCTTAGCTTAAAGAGGTCAACACTGTTAAAGTACCCTTCTGATTCCACCTATTTCACCAAGGTTGACCCTTCTTGTGCTTTTGTTTGCAAGGTCCAGTGACTGAACATTAAGGTCAATCCCTTCACCAAGGTTGACCCTTCTCATGCTTTTGTTCACAAGGTCCAGTGACTGAATGTTAAGGTCAATCCCTTCTTCTTCCTCCTTTTTTAATTCTTGCTTCTTCTTCTTCTTCTATTTTTTTTTTAAAATTAGATCTCATTGTTCTTCCAAAATAAAGTGGAAAAATTCACTTTACCCTGTGTATGTTGAATGGGTGAAATCTAAAATCTCATTCTTTTCCATTCACGATATTGTATATGGTTAATAATTTCCTAACTCTTAATTTTTATTATAATAATCTTGTCGCCATTTATTTGTTATTCTTTTAACTAGATTTATTAGTTGTTATTGTTGGGGGAGTGAATTGAGATTTGTTTTTTTGGCTAAAAAGGATGAGATTTGTCAAAAATAGTTTGAGTAGGCTCTATATTCGAAATATTCTATTTGTGCTATTTGAATTATCAATTTAATCAATATCCAGTAAAAAAATAATATGTTAATATATAGTTATTATATACTACGTGCTGCCTTGTCTTCATTAGTAAAAAAAAACATGTTAATTAGTTTACACTTTCATCATATTGTTGAGTAATACATGTCTAATTTGAATATCAAAATGAAAATCAAAAGAGAATCCAATATTTATAGCCATGGATTTGTTTTTTATGTTCATAGCCATGGATGAATAGCTAAGTTCTTATGCTTTTAATGATAATATGATTTAATAATTTTAATGAGTTTTAGTTTTGTTTCTTTTTGAATTGATTTCCATTCTAATTCAATTGGTATTGTTTTCTAGAAATATTAATATATTTCTGTCTGGATATAGATTTTGTATAGTTATTATATATTTATAGAGGGCTGCTTGTAGAAACAACCCCTTATTACAAGAAAAAAAAGAGTAAAAAATGACAGTTATTTGCAATAACTGTCATATATTGTACTGCCAATATATGATGGTTATTTATAATAACTGTCATATATTATTTTAGTGGGAGGAAAATATGATTGTTATTTGCGATAACTGTCATATATTGCATTGCCAATATATGATGGTTATTTATAATAACCATCATATATTGTTTTAATGGGAGAGTTTTATACGACGGGGCTATTTAACTGTCATATATAATCAAATATATATGACAGGGAAATAACCTTCATATAAAGGGGTAGACTTTAAATGACAATCTAATAAATGATAGTTGTTAACTGTCATTTATAGGAAAAAATAACCATCATTTTTGCTTGTTTTTGTAGTAGTGATTTTGAGAAGTTAGCATAAAATTGTTTCTCCCTTCACATTGTAATACAATTCACAAGTACTATTCATGCTCCTTTGGGCTCCTTCAATATATCAAAATATTATTAATGAAAATGAACATGAACTTATCAAAGAATGATCTAAATGTCTAATTCATCATATCCATAAATGCTATCAGTGCATTAGTTAACCCGAACAACATTATAAGAAAAACCATAATGACCCTATCAAGTTTTAAATACAGCCTTTAGCATGTTTTCCTTATTGATCATTAATTGGTGATAACTCAAATACAAATCTATTTCAAAAACATCAAGCTCTGTGTAGTTGGTAAAAACATCAATTCGACAAAGTGGATACCTAATTAAATTACCAATAATCGATGCAAGGTTTAGTGATCCATCCTTCCTTTTCCTAAAGAGCACTAGTGCTTCTCAAGAATATGTTCTAGGTCAGATAAATCTTTGATCTAATAATTCTTGCAATTGAATCTTCAATTCTTTTAATTTAGAAGGTGTTATTCTATAGGGCACAATGGAGATTGGTTGAGTATTTAGATTCAAGTCAATAGCAAATTCAATCTCCTTGTCAAGGACAATCTCAACAATTCTTCAAGAAAAAAAAAACATTAAGAAATTCTCCAACTACCCATATTTAGTCTCTATTAGTTATGAGCTTATTCACATCTTTTACTATAGCTAAGATCTCTTAACAACCTTTTACCAGTAATCTTTAGACTTTTAGAGCCAAAATAAAGTTGATTAGTCTTCGGATCAAACTCCCTTTCAATACAGAAGGAGTTCCACCTATTACAACAACATTTAAAGCTCTTGCATCCTAACTCGTGTAGCATATACTTTCACTTGTCCTTGGCTTAAATAAACTGTTCTCGCTTTCCATTTCCCTTTCCTAATACACCCTTGACAGCTAAAGTAGAAGTGATTCTCACATATGGAACTATAAACATAATATGATAGGGAAGAGGTCAAATTAACTTAGAGCTCGACAAGAATTGAATATATGAACAATTCCTCATTAAGTGGCTTGTCTGCCCGTGCTCAAAGTATGCACTAAACATCCGATGGCATAGCCCTGAATAGTATTTCCTATAACTAATGGAAGTGACTTTGGTATAATTTGATTGATTCATGACTAACTAGGCCTGAGATTTAATTTTTCTAGAACTAAGTCTAGCAATATGAACACTTGCTGATAGAGAACTGTATACTCTAGATATAGATTGCAAAACACAAGAATAGATTAACTCTAAAATGATGACTTCTGGAGAAAAAACCATAAAATTTCTTATTACTTTCTCTCTTGCATTTCTTAAAAGCCACCTCTTCTTCCTTATGTCAATTTTCAATCCTCAATGCACAATCTACAACATCTACATAAGTAGTGATGAGACTTTACATAGGAGCCATGTTGTCATGTATATGTACCAACAACCCATGAACAAATCTACTAATATGTTCTCTTTCTTTCTTTTTCCTTTTTTTTTATTGGTACAATATAAGAGGCAAAGGAAGATAACTTTGTGAACTTCTTATCATATTCTACTATTGACATTCCCTTACTGCACTTTAGAGTTAAAAACTTTACAATTCCTACATCTTTAGTACTTTAAGACTGATAACGATTGAGAAAGGTAGTTTTGATTTTCTCCCACATCAAAGAAGATACCTTAGTTGCATGCAATCTTAGAATTACTTTTACCTAAATTCTTATTACTCCCAATAGTTGGAATACTGCAAACTCAACATACTAAACATTTGGATATCTTAAGGCTTGACATCTCTTTTCAATACCTTCGAGAAATTCAATGGCATCTTCTCATATGTTGGTCCCAAAAAGGAAAAAGGATCTAATTTTATAAATACTAATAGTTTAACTACAAGATTTCCTTCTTGCATATCATGTATAGAAGAGATAAATACTCCTTCAATAGAGAACTTGTTAATTTTGCCCTAGAAGGAATATCTTGAAAAGGTCTAAGTGTTTGACCACTCCTAATCTTAATTCTACCTTGACGTTGTCCTCTGCCTTTAAGGGCAAATCATTAGATAAAGAGGTTTTGCATGAAGCTTTACAGCTCAAGTAGACATTCAACATCTAGGTAGCATTTAAAAAAAAATATGAAAACATAAGAAAAGTTCTCTTTTAGGAAATAAAATCCATGTGTAAAGCAAAATCAAACCGAATGAAAGAAACGATATTCAAGGGCTTTCTACGGGACCTTTAATGATGCCTCAATTATGATTATGCCTGACTTTATAATGATAATTGAGACCCTACTGAAGAATCCTTGCTCCACGTACTACAGGAAACCTAAGCTCTGATACCAACTTGTTATGCACCAAAAAAGAGTGTGATCGACATAGGATGTGAATTGTATCATACATTGCTTATGATAGGGGACGCAAAAGTAGAATCATGCTAGTTTAGGGACAGAACCCTGAAACATAACAAAAATACAAGAACAGAAAGAAAGGAACAAAATTTATGATTAAAATAAAGAAAAAAAGGAAATAAGTAATGAGATAATAATCAAAGATAAGATCCTCTAGAGCACCTTCCTCTAGGAACCTCAACCTTCGAAGACATCATAAGAGTTGATCATGCTCTTGATCATATCTGTTTCCCACATGGGATGCCACCACAAGCACTAAGGTTCACAAGAGTTATAAACTCTAAATGAATAATTTCATTCAACTTCTCTTCCATTTACAAGAGGGGCATGCCTAATTTATATAGGCTCATAGAGAAGACTATTCCTAAAATTAAACCCTAATTTCCTAATACTAAAAAGAGAAATAATATAAAATAATGAAAAAATATTCAGCCACATAATTTAGGAGATATGATCCTAAAATTATGGGATTACAACAATTTAGAAATTAATAATATAATAAATCCTAATCTTTGACTAGACTCAAAATAAGAAACTAAGACTAAATCTTGCTCCTCAAGAAAGGGAGTCAACTCAAAGAACCATTAACATAGAAAATAATTTAGGAGACAATCAAGCAATCATAAGGATTTTAGAATCACACCACCCTTGACTTCTTCACTAGGGTTTCATGCCTCCCTGCTTACAAGAGGCTCAACTCGTAGTCTTCCTTACATTGGGTAAAGGTTTGCATCTCTTAGGCTTGACTCTTTATGGATTTGGATCTTAAGCACATATATGCATATAGATGCTCTCCTTTGGGTTTGAGAGGAGTACCCCAATGCTCTTCAAGCTCTTAGACTTCTTGCACAAGACTAAACAAGGCTTGCTTCATGGCTTTAGTTCGAGCTCTTATCATTAGACCTCCAACATATTGTAATGGGTCTTTAGGTATATTAGATTAGAAGTATTGGGCTCTTTTCTCCTTGTCTTAGGCTCCTTCCATGTCACCATGCTCATGATTACCATGCTCAAGCTTCATTGTTATTAATGCCAAATCATCCATGCCATGGGGTCTATCATTCCCTCCCAGTTAGAAAGGATTCGTCCTCGAATCTGTAGAATCATATAAAGATAGATTAGAAATATTGAATGTGGTACTAACATTGCCATAAGAGGCAGGAACATCAATCTTATAAGCATTATCATTAATTCTTTCTAAAACTCAGAAAGGTCCATCTCCTCGAGCTTGAAGTTTGGACTTCCTTTGATTAGGAAATCTCTCTTTCCTTAAATGTAACCAAACCTAATCTCCGGTCTGAAAGATGACACGTCTCTTGCCTTTATTAGCTTGCTTGGCATATTGCACATTCTTTCGCTCTATGTTTGCTTTAACCTTAGCATGTAAGTCCTGTACAAACTAAGCTTTTTTCTTACCATCAGTGTTAGCATGCTCAGAAAAAAGTAAAGGTAAAATATCAATAAGAGATAATGGATTGTAACCATAAACAATTTCAAATGGAGAACAAGAAGTAGAAGAGTAAACAATCCTATTGTAAGAAAATTCAATATGAGGTAAATAATTCACCCAATTCTTCTAATTCTTCTGAATTATTGCTCTTAGCAGCATAGTCATAGTTCTATTAACTACCTCAGTTTGACCAATAGTTTATAGATGGGCAGTAGTAGAAAAAAGTGACTAAGAAACTTCACATCCTTGTCACTCATAATAGTCTTAAGTGAACCATGTAAACGAACAATCTCTTTAAAGAATAAGTCAACAATGTTAACAGCATCATTAGTCTTAGCACAAGCAATAAAGTGTACCATCTTAGAGAATCTATCAACAACAATAATATGGAATCTTTGCTTGCAGAAGATTTAGGCAATCTAATTATAAAATCCATAGAGATATGTTCCCAAGGGTGAGAAGAGATGGGTAAAGGAGAGTAAAGTCCATGAGGTTGGACCTTAAATTTTTCCTGTCTACATTTAATGAATTTATCACAAACAGATATGACATCTTTTCATATGTGAGGCCAAAAGAAATGATCAGACAAAATAGCTAAAGTTTTCTATACACCAAACTGTCCTATCAAACCACCACCATGTGCTTCCTTAGTAAGCAACTCACACATAAAACAAATAGGAATGCATAATTTATTTTTCTTAAAAAGAAATCCATCAAATCTAAAGAAATTACTAGATCTATGATTTTCACAAGATTTCTAAATATTTTCAAAATTAGAATCAATTTTATAAAGATCTTTTAGAATCTCAAAGCCAAGTAATTGAGCATGTAAATAGGAAAGTAATGTATACCTTTAAGATAAGGCATCGGTAACAACATTTTCTTTGCCTTGCTTATGCTTAATCACATAAGAGAAGGTCTCAATAAATTCCATCCAGCGAGTATGTCTCTTATTCAACTTACCTTGAGAATTGAGAAACTTTAAACATTCATGATTAGAATGAATGATAAATTCCTTGGGCCACAAATAGTATTGCCCCATTTCTAAAGCCCTCTTTAGAGCATAAAGCTCTTTGTCATAGGTGGAATAATTCAAAGCTGTACCATGTAGCTTTTCACTGAAGTAAGCTATGAGCTTAGAATCCTGCCTTAAAATAGCACCTATACCAATACCAGAAGCATCATATTGAATTTCAAATGCTTTAGAGAAATTAGGCAAAACAAGTAAAGGGACATTAGTCAATTTATCCTTTAGGGTTTGGAAAGCCCTTTCTTGTGTCTCACCCTATATAAAGGTTACATTCTTCTTAACAAGTTCATTAAGAGGGGCAGCAATGCTAGAGAAATCCTTAACAATCTCCTATAGAAGCTTGCTAAGCTATGGAAGCTTCTGACTTTATTTGCATTCTTAGGGGTTAACTTTCTCCTCATCCACACAAATTCTCTGTGATCCAACAACAAATCCCAAAATATAACAGAGTCCATGCAAAAGAAACACTTTTGAAAATTAGCATATAGGCTTATATTCCTTCAAGGTGTCAAACACAGTTTTCAGATGATTCATATGATTAGTCAAAGATTTACTATAACTCAAAATATCATCAAAGTAAACCACAAAACTTGCTTATAAACTTTCTAAAAACATGATTCATTAATGCCATAAAAATACTAAGAGCATTAATCAAACCGAAAGGCATAACTAACCATTCAGATAATCCAAATTTAGTTTTAAAGGCAGTTTTCCATTCATCACCCTCTTTCATATGAATTTGATGATAACCACTTCTAGGATCAATTTTAGAAAAGATAGAAGCACCATGCAACTCATCAAGCATATCATCAAGTCTAGGGATAGGGTAACGATACTTTACAATGATTTTATTGATTACTCTACAATCAACACACATCCTCTAAGATCTATCTTTTTTTAGCACCAAGATAATAAGGACAGCACAAGAGCTAAGGCTCTCATGCACAAAGCCTTTCATCATTAATTCCTCTACTTGACACTAGATCTCCTTAGTCTCTTCAGGGTTAGCCCTATAAGCAGGCTTGTTTAGAATAACAACCCTGGGTAAGAAATCTATCCTATGCTCAATTCCTCTTAAGGAAGGAAGTCCATCAGGAGTCTCATCAAGGAATAGATCTCCATAATCCTACAACAAAGAGACAACACTAGAAGGCAAAGTAGGGTTAAGAGTGTTAGTAGAAAAAATAAATATTCTTGAGAATTACAATAAGAGCTCACTCGCTCATCAAACCCTCTTGAATCTCACTTTTCCCACATAATAATATTTTCTTTTTACTATTTCCCTTCACTCCTACCATTTTATTTTTTTCTTTTCTCACCTTCTCACCACTCTTTTTGCTCTTTTTTGGTTGATTTTCAAGTAAAGTAATACTCTCTTTCTTTTCTCTCTCACTCATGCAACAATCAAGGAGATTTCTCCTTTGCTTGTAATCTTGAGCAATCTTCAGTTGCTCTTCATAGGCTTGGATGGGCCTAAGAGGATTTAAGACAATAGTCTGGCCTTTAAAAGGCACCTTGTAATAATTTTTGAAACCATCATGAGTAGCCTTACTATTAAACTACCAAGGCCTACTAATAATAAGTATCCAGCAAGCATAGGGGCTACATCACATAATACATCACAAGTATAAACCCTAATAAAGAAAGTAATCAACACTTGCTTAAAAGCCCTAATTTTAGCACAATCATTCAACCATTGCAATTTATAGGGCTTAGGGTATGGAATTAAAGGTAGAGATAATTTATTTACAAGTAAAGTGCTAGCTACGTGATCGCTCTTGCAAGTGTATGAGATCACAGTAATAAATTACTCAGAGTATTCTAGATGTCAAACCCACGGGGAAGTTACACTTTTACTAATTTAAATAATTAATAGTTCAAGAAAAATAGATAAAATGGATAAATTTGATGAAAATATAAAGAATAAAAATAAATCAAGAAAATAATGATGATGAAAACACAATCACTTGAAGCGTTGGGATTTAGGATTCACCCTGTAGTTTGCTAGTTTCTACCCCTTGAGTTGACTTGGATCAATTATAGTGACAACTATTCCTAAAGTGTCCTAATATTCTCCCGAATTATTAGTCCCTTTTTCATTAGTGTTGAATTCGTCCCACGATACCCCAGCAATTAATTAAACTGTGAAGCTATAGTTTAAGTCACCATAAATTTCTAGAACTATCCCTAGCCTAGTTATTTATGTTTATTTCTCTAGATCTCTCTTTTCACCTCCCAGTCCATCAAGATTACCCATAGACTTGATTAAATGGTGGCCAATCATTAAATCAATATGAAGAACAAGAGAAATAAATATAATTGAAAAAAGCAAAAATATTCATAAATATAAATGCAAAGAGTCAAAACAAAGGAAATAGAAAACTAGCTCTCCAATTAGGCTACATTCTTATCCCAACTGGATAATTTAAAAATACATAATAAAATCAAATAAAACTATTCTAAAATCTGCAATCATAAAACATGATCATAGAGAAAATTAAGGAGTAGAAAAGAAATAATTATAATTTGTCAAACTCCTCAATGATCTCGCTTTCAGTCTTTAGAATGCTTTTATGAGCTCCAAATATCTCAGAGAGAATTCTTGAGGTACTCAGATAAGTGATTGGATGCCTTCCCTCTTGATGGAGGAAGTATTTATAGTTAAAGTGGAGGCTCTTTCTTTTATTTCTTGTTGATATGGGACTCTAATATATATATATATATATTTTTTTCTTTTCCTTCTATTTGGTTTATTCTTTTTCTCTACAAAATATAAAGACAAAAAGATATGAGTGAGTTTTGTATTTATTCCTTTTTATCTTATAATTAAGTGATGAGGAAAAAATATATAAATATCAATTAAATAGATATAAAATCTTAATAAATATAATCAAATTCAAACTAAAATCTATACCTATTTAATTTTAAAATATGCACTTATCACTACGTTAGTGCAGCTACCACCATCAATTGCCATGCTACACACTTTCTCTTCGATTAAGCATCTAGTGTGAAAAATATTCTCACGTTGCTTATGCTCATCATCTTCCTTTGGTCGAGTATTGAGAGCTCTTCTTGCCACCAAGATAGAGTCAATTACACTATTGCATTCAAGCTCATCATATGATTTATGGGAGGTAGAATCATCATCAACATTATTAGCATCATCTTTATCACTTTCATGCACACTATCATAGCCACCATCATCTCTCAAGATCATAACTCTTTTATTGCTACAATCTCTTGCCATGTGGCCCACACCATAACATTTGAAACACTTAATAGGAGAAGTGTTAGATGAATAAGAAGAAGGTTTAGGGTTATAAGTTTTACCCTCACACTTGAGGACTTAGAACGTTTGTTCTTATTTCCCTGCTCTAACTTTATAACTTTATGTATGAGCTCTTCTTTGTCCACAAAGGTATACAAGTCAAGCTTATCTCTCAACTCTGGCCTCAAGCCATCCATAATTCTTGACATTGCTTCAGGTTCATTTTCTTGAATGTTTGCACAAAACTTCAAGATATTCAGCTCGTACACATACTTCTCCATAGTCATATATCCTTGAGAAAAAATTCTCAATTTTCTATTCAGCTTCATGTAGTATTAGTTGGGAACATAAACCTTTCTCAAGTATCTTTTAAGCTTCTCCTACATTTTAAAAGGCTTTTTCCCAAGTTAGCTTCTTTTGTACTGTAAATCTTGCCACCAATAAACAGCATAATCAGTGAAATTTAAAGAAGCAATTTTCACTTTCCTTGACTCAGACAAATCAAGAGTCATGAAGATTTGATCCATCTTCATTTTCCAATCAAAGTATTTTTCTAGATTGTTGCTACCCTTGAATGAAGAATACTTTACTTTCTTGTACGGTAAGTTAACATCACGCTTTGAGGATTTCTTTCCCTTAGGAGAAGGGGGCTCTTCATACTCCTCATCATTGCTAGGGGACTCATGCTTCTTTCCTTTAGAAGAGAAAGTCTTCGGCTCATCTTTATCCTCCTTATGGAACCTATGGTCAAGTTCCAAGCAAAACTGCTACAATTGTGTTTTAATAAGTTATAAAACAGAGTTCATATCAATACTAGGATATTCATCCTTGTTACTCATGTTCATAGAAGCACTAGAAACCATATAAGATAAAACTGGATCCTCACACACACAAACTCACGTGTTTACTCTCAAGAAAAATAAAGTTAGTCGTGTTTCACAAAAAAAAGTAATGGCTTGTTTTTTTTTTAATAATGAAAAACACAATTGCCTTTTACCACTCACTAAGCTTGTGGATAGAATTCAATAGTGAAACTAAACACAAATCAAGAAACTAAGAAACAACCAAGTGAATATCTTCTAAATTAAGGAAACTAAAAAACAAGCACAAGATGAAAAGAGGATATTTTTGCAATTTGTTTTTGAAATTTTGAAACAAGTAGGAAAGAAAAATTTTCAAATAAAATTAAGCTTGCAAAAGGAAAAATCACACGTGACAAACAAAAATAGAAAAGACAAAAATAAAAGTCAAAGAGTCAAATACTCAAAGACAAAAATAGGAAACTAAATAGAATAGGAGGATAGCACAAATAGCAAAATAGAAGAGTAGCGAATTTGAAAAGTGCTACCAAAAATAAAAAAAAAAGAAAGTGATCAAAGTAGAAGACTTTCTTACCACCCAAGTTGACTTTTCTCTTTAGACAACCTCTTAGTGACTTGAAGTTCAAGAATAGCTTTTTTCTACAGTCACAACTCACAGCAATATTTTTTTTTAAATTTTCAGATTTTTTGTTTTTTTTTCAACACACTAACACTTGTTTTTTTGCCCTTTTTTGCACGAATTTCTAGATATTTTTTTCTCTTTTTTTAGAAGGCTAATAAAATAAAAACTCACATAAGATGAAAAATTCACAAAGATGAAAAAGAGAAAAACCAAAAGATAAAAGTATATGGGGTAGATAAAAGATGATCACAAAAAGAAATAACTCAAAATGAAAATGAAGAAAAAAGGACAAGAATTTGAACCAAAACTAGCAAACTAGCAACCAAAGCTTTGATACCAATCTGATAGGGGACGCAAAAGTAGAATCGTGCTAGTTTAAGGACAGAACCCTGAAACACAATAAAAACACAAGAACAAAAAGAAAGGGACGAAATTTATAATGAAAATAAAGAAAGAAAGGAAATAAATAATGAGATAATGATCAAGGATAAAATCCTCTAAAGCACTTGCCTCTAAGAACCTCAACCTTCGAAGACACCACAAGAGTTGATCATGCTCTTGATCATGTCTATTTCTTACATGGGATGCCACCACAAGCACTAAGGCTCTCAAAAGTTATAAACTCTAAATGAATAATTTCATTCAACTTCTCTTCTATTTACAAGAGGGGGTATGCCTAATTTATATAGGCTCATAGAAAAGATTATTTTTTAAAATTAAAACTCTAATTTCCTAATACTAAAAAGAGAAATAATATAAAATAATGAAAAAATATTCAGCCACATAATTTAGGAGATGTGATCCTAAAATTATGGGATTACAACAATTTAGGAATTAATAATATAATAAATCTTAATCTTTGACTAGACTCAAAATAGGAAACTAAGACTAAATCTTACTCCTTAAGAAAGGGAGTCAACTCAAAGGGCTATTAACATAGGAAAAAATTTAGGAGACAATTAACGGATCATAAAAGTTTTAGAATCATGCCACCCTTGACTTCTTCACTAGGGTTTCATGCCTCCCTGCTTGCAAGAGGCTCAACTCGTAGTCACTAGTACAAAATATAATTTTAACTTCATATTTTTTCGCCACAGTTTATAGGAAAACTATGGTAAAAAAAAGGTAAAGTGGCAAAAATATAAATAAGGAAAAAAATGTAAGATTTATGGCCATAGACATACAATCCACCTGTTACCGTAAATAATTTGACAAGCCTTTAAACAAATAATGTAATTAAAATAAATCATTAATTCAAATTTTAAATTTACATTATTAAGAAATATATATATTTAAATTTAAATTATTCAGAAACATATATATATATATATATATTTAACATGTCTTAATTTAGAATTCAGACATATAAATTTTAGTTATTTTCAAAAAAAAGATTATTTTTATTTTTATAAATATTTTATCATAAATATATAAATACATTTAATTTTTTTAATTTCAAGCATAATTAATATGCCTGAAATCAGAAACCTACGGTGACAGGCATTATAAACGCTTGTCGCCGTAAGTATGTCTGATTTCAGGCATATTAATTATGCCTGAAATCAAACAAACTTACGGCGACAGGCGTGATAAATGCCTGTTGCCGTATGTCTAATTCAGGCATATAATATGCCTCAATTTCATAAAAATAATAATTAATCAATAATTAAAAATTTTACATAAATTTTTAAATTATTTAAATTATTAATATGCCTGAATCCAGACATATTAAATGTGTCTGAATTCAGACATTAAATTTAAAATGTTAATAAAATTAGGACTATTTTAATTTTTATAAATATTTTTTCATTAATTATACATATATATATATATAATTAAATATGTCTGATTTCAGGCATATTTAATATGCCTGAAATCAGAAACCTACGGCGACAGGCGTTCTTAACACCTGTCGTCGTAAGTATGTCTGATTTTAGGCATATCTATTATGCCTGAAATCAGAAACCTACGGCGAAAAGCGTGATAAATAACTGTCACCGTATGTCTGATTCAGGCATTAAATATGCCTCAATTCCATAAAAAATAATAATTAATAAATAATTAAAAATTTTACATAAATATTTTTCATTATTTAAATTATTAATATGCCTAAATCTAGACATATTAAATGTGTCTGAATTCAGACATATTAAATTTGAACTGTTAATAAAATTAGGATTATTTTAATTTTTATAAATATTTATTCATTAAATAAATAAATATATATATATATATAATTAAATATGTCTGATTTCAAGCATATTTAATATGCCTGAAATCAGAAACCTACGGCAACAGGCGTTCTTAACACCTGTCATCGTAAGTATGTCTGATTTAGGCATATCTATTATGCCTGAAATCAAAAACCTACGGCGAAAAGCGTGATAAATAACTGTCACCGTATGTCTGATTCAGGCATTAAATATGCCTCAATTCCATAAAAAATAATAATTAATAAATAATTAAAAATTTTACATAAATATTTTTCATTATTTAAATTATTAATATGCCTAAATCTAGACATATTAAATGTGTCTGAATTCAGACATATTAAATTTGAACTGTTAATAAAATTAGGATTATTTTAATTTTTATAAATATTTATTCATTAAATAAATAAATAAATAAATATATATATATAATTAAATATGTCTGATTTCAGGCATATTTAATATGCCTGAAATCAGATATATATATATATATATATATAATTAAATATGTCTGAAATCAGGAAAACTTATGGCAATAGGCGTGATAAATGCTTGTTGCTGTAAGTCATTATTACATATGGCGATAGGCATTAATGACACCTGTCACCGTATGTCTTCAATAAGTTCATTTTCCCTCGCCCTCAGCTTCCTCACTCACCCTCAGCTCCTAAAACGTCTGCCGCAGCTTCCATTCCCATAGCTCCCTTATTGCTGCAGCTCCAGCCCCCATTCCCCCAGCTCCCTTATCCGTCACAGCTCACCCCCTTTTCCCCCAGCTCCCTCATTCGCCATCAGCTCATCTGCCCACAACTCGTCCACCCACAGCTCCAGCTCTAGCTCATCTCTCGGCGCCCATAGCTCCACCACCCTACTGTCTCCTCCGCCTGTTGTCTCCTCCAGTGCCAGCTAAAGGTTTTCCCTTTTTTTTTTTGCAGTTTATTATTTTTTTTTGCAATTTATTATTTTTTTTTTTGCAATTTATGTTAATTTTTTAACTTAGTTTTCATCCTTTTTTTAGTTTATTTTTTGCAATTTATTATTAAATTTTTTTGTAATTTATGTCTTTTTTTAGCTTAATTTTCATCCTTTTTTGTAGTTTATTTTTTATTTTTTTGCAATTTATTATTTTTTGTCAATTTATGTCATTTTTTTAGCTTAATTTTCATCCTTTTGCCTAGAATTTTTCATTTTTAATTTTGAAACTTGATTTTTATTTTTCTAATTATAATTATGCATATTTTTTAATTTTAATTTTTTTAAATTTAATTATAATCTATCATGCCTTGAGTTTAATTAGTTTAAATTTTGTTTGAAATCTTGGAGAATCTCTATTTTTTGAGTTGTTGTGCAAGCAATTTTTTTTAATTACAAAATGTAAATTATTTGGGTGATACATTATTAATTTTTTTTTAATTGTGTGGATACTTGATTAGTAGATAATATCGTGTATTGCATTTAATTAGTTGAAATTGGTGATTTATTGGAAATTAATAGGCTTAATTGGATGGTTTAGTACTCGGGAAATATTAATTTATAAGTCGTTATGCTGTCAAATTTTTTAAAATTTCAAATCATAAATTATTTGTTGATATTTTAATTAGGTAATGATGAATCGTAGTTGGATAGATTCTTTGCAGACAAGTGACAAATATGAGAGAGGGGTAGATCAATTTTTGAAATTTACAAAGAATAATGCTCCTAATGATAAAGGACTGTTCTATTGTCCTTGTGTTAAATGTTCGAATGGGTTGCGACAAAGTCCTGTTGAGATTAAAGATCACTTAATTTGTTTTAGGTTTTATAAAGCATACACACAGTGGGTATTGCATGGTGAATCTAGAAAACGTAGTGTGCGACAAGAGGTGGATGATGATATGGATTATTTTGGTGATCAAATAGAGGATATGTTATGTGATATTGGCGTTGAAGCTATTGAGAAGGTGCACAAATATGAAAGCTTGTGCAATGATTCAGAAACTCCTTTGTATTCAGGGTGCACAAAATATACACGACTAACAGCAGTGTTGAAGTTGTTTAACTTGAAAGCAAGATATGGGTGGAGTAATAAGAGTTTCACAGAGTTGCTCAAATTGTTGAAAGAGATGCTTCCAAAGGGTAATACACTTCCCAGTAGTTATAATGAGGCGAAAAAAATATTGTGTCCAATGTATTTGGGGTACCAAAAGATACATGCTTGCCCCAATGATTGTATATTATACAACAATGATTTTGAAGAATTGGAAGCATGCTCGGTCTATAAGGCATCACGCTACAAAGTAAAAGAAATGGATGGTAGTGATGATTCCATTACTAAGAGGCCTCCAGCGAAGGTGTTGTGGTATCTTCCTATGATACCAAGGTTTAAACATTTGTTTACTAATTCAAGTGAGGCAAAGAACTTGAGATGGCATGCTGATGAAACAAAAATGGATGGCATGCTTCGGCATCCAGTTGATTTTCCACAATGGAAAAGAATTGATAAATTATTTCCTGAATTTGGCAATGAGCCTATAAATCTTAGGCTTGGACTGTGTATAGATGGAATGAATCCTTATGGTAGTCTTAGTAGTCAATATAGTTCATGGCCTGTTCTGTTAGTGATTTACAATCTTCCTCCATGGTTATGCATGAAATATAAATATATCATGCTATTTTTGATGATTTCAGGCCCTAAACAACCAAGAAATGATATAGATATTTACTTGACACCATTGATTGAAGATTTGAAGATGATGTGGGAGATAGGTGTGAAAGTGTTTGATTCATATCAAAATGAGTCTTTCAAGCTATGAGCTATGATTTTTTGCACGATAAATGATTTTCTTGCATGCGGAAACCTATCTGGATATAGTGTGAAAGGGCATAAAGCATGTCCTATCTGTAAAGAGAACACATCCAATCAACAATTGAAACACTAGAAAAAGACAGTCTATCTTGGTCATCGAAGATTTTTGAGATGAGACCACCCTTATCGCAAGCAGAAAAAAAGATTCAATGGTTATCAAGAGTATGATGAAGCTCCAAAGCCATTAACTGCAAACTTAATATATGAGCGGGTGAGAGACATCAATGTGGTATTTGGTAAGAGTCAGAAAAAAGAAGCTCAAAAGAATCAGTGGAAGAAGAGGTCTATCTTTTTCAATCTTCCATATTAGAGCACCCTTGAGGTGAGACATAATCTTGATGTGATGCATGTGGAAAAAAATGTGTGTGACAATCTAATTGGAACACTGTTAGACATAAAGGGAAAGACAAAGGATGGACTTAAAACAAGGCTAGACTTACTCGACATAGGAATATGAACAAACTTTGGTCCAAGAGTTGAAGGAAAGAGGACTTACATGAGCCCTGCCCCTCATACTTTATCTAAGAGAGAGAAAAAAAGTTTTTTCAAGTGTTTACATGGTATTAAGGTTCCACAAGGATATTCTTCAAATATCAAGAACCTTGTATCAATAAAAGATTTAAAATTAGTTGGTTTGAAGTCTCATAATTGCCATGTACTAATGCAACAATTGTTACTAGTAGCAATTAGAGACATATTGGACGAAAAGGTGAGAAAGTCAATTATCAAATTATGTGTCTTCTTCAATGCAATTTGTGGCAAAGTCATTGATCATGGAAAATTAGACGAATTACAAAATGAAGTTGTCATTACCTTATGTCAACTTGAAATGTATTTTATTCCCTCATTTTTTGACATTATGGTACTCTTAATTGTATATTTGGTGAGAGAAATAAAGTTATGTGGCCCTGTTTATCTGTGTTGGATGTATCCATTTGAGCGGTGCATGAAAATTCTTAAAGGGTATGTGAAGAATCCACATCATCCTGAAGCTTCTATTATTGAAAGATATGTTGCTGAGGAGGTTGTCAAGTTTTGTACTGAATACCTAACCAAAGTAAAGTCTATCAGAGTTCTTGAGTCTCGCCATGAGGGAATGAGAGTTCATGGGCAAGGGACACGAGGGATGAAAATAAAGCGCATGACATATGAAGAAATGTAACAAGCACATCTGTACATTCTGAATAACACTGATGATGTTCAGGATTACTTAGATGCGCATAAAAATGAATTAAGGGATTGGTACCTTAAAAAGCCCGATAAATGGTTGTTAAGTGAGCATAACAAACACTTTTCACTCTAGTTTAGGGCAAGGGTAAAGGAGGATTGTCGGAAGGCCAATGTTTCTGATACAATAAGGTGGTTAGCTAATGGGCCTAACTTTGATGTTATAACTTGGAGTGTATATGACATTAATGGGTATTCATTCTATATAAAAATACAAGATGATAATAGCACTATGCAAAATAGTGGGGTAATGGTAGAAGCTGAGGCAACTCATTTTTCCAGTGCTAAAGATAAAAATCCAAATGTGGCATCTTCATCATATTTTGGAGTCATTGAAGAGATATAGGAAGTTGATTACTTTAAATTTAATGTGCCCATTTTCAAGTGCATGTGGGTTGATATTAAGAATGGTGTTCAAGAAGATAAATTGGGTTTTACTTTAGTGGATCTTTATAAGGCAAAACATAAGGATGAGCCTTTCATCATGACAACTCATGCAAAACAAGTTTTTTATGTTATCGATCCAACTGATAAAAGGTTGTCCATCATATTATTGGGAAGAAGTCTCGTCTCTCATGATGAAAATGATTAAACAAGTTTTGGCATTGAAGAGATTTATCCTTTTATGCCAACCCAACCCTTGTTGGATGTGGAAGATGATGATGACGTCTATGATGTTAGAACTGATCATGATGAAGGCTTATGGGAGAATTAAAATATATTTATAATGGTAACATAATATTAGTGAATTTATTTTATCTTTTTTGTTTTTTTATGCTTTCATTATTTATATAAGTTTAAATTTATTACATTTTTTGCTTCTAATATTATTTATCTTATTTATTTCAGGAGAAATATGGAAAATCCTTGTAGCAGTGGCACTGAAAAAGCAAAGACTAAGAGAGGTAAAAGAGGTGCCACACGACTAACTAAGTTAGCTCAAGCACATGGAAAGATTCATCTTGACTTTGATAAAAAGGGCCAACCAATTGATAAGAAAAAAGGAAATATTTTTAGGAGTTTTGTAGGTCTTGTGGCTTGTCAAAAGATTAGCATCTTGGAGGAAGAGTGGGATGATGTAAAAGAAAGTGATAGAGATGATGTTTGGGAAATAATATTGGTATTTCTAATTGCTTTATATCATATTTACTTTTTATTTTGAAATATATGTTGTCACTAAATTTATCATTGGCGTGTTTTTACAAATTACATATGAAATAAAGGAAACTCCATTTTTAAGTCCAAACTTACAAGAAAATATGTGTTTCCCAAGAATGACAATGAAAACGATGATAGTGATACTGATATCGGCATGGAAAAACCTTGGGAGAAGTATCCATTCATTAATTATGACACATGGATGAGATTTGTTCATAGTAGACACAATCCTAAATTTTTGGTAAGCGAAGGAAAAATATTATATTAAACTAGTATTTTTAAAATTTTATTTTAACAAAAATGTTTTTCATTGTTTGTTAATAGGAAAAAAGTCAAAGGGGTCAAGAGCTTCAGAAGAAAAATCTATATAACCATACTATGTCTCGAGGAGGGTATGCATATGTTTATGACATAATGACTCAAGAGAAGTGGGAAGCAAAAGGACAAGCGGTGGGGGTTGATAATGTTGAAGATGTTTCTCCTCTATCTCCTATTAATCGTGCACAAGCATGGAAGAGAGGACAGATAACTAAAAAAGGAGAATATATTTCACCAGAAGCTAGAGAAGTAGCTAAAAAAATTGTAAGTATCTTCACAGTCAACATCTCAATTACATGATTTAAGTCTACTACTTGCATTGGTTGATTACATGTTCTAGGATGCTCTTATAGAAGCATCCTCTTAGGGAACCTTTGTATCTACTGGTAGGAAGGATATATTAGCCACAGCATTAGGGAGTGAAGAGCACTCTGGCCGTGTTAGGGGGTTCCAAAAGGTGTCGGCATAGGACAATATTTTGGACCACCACCATGTCCTGATCTTGTACCAATGCATCAAGTACAAATGATGATAGCAGAATGCAAATTAAGCATGATGATAGAAATGCAATCAATGATTAGAAATCTCTAGATGCAATCACAACAAGCACCGAACTATGGTGGTGTTCTAGATCCAGGGTCTGATCTTGACCTATTAGAGTAAGGAATGCCATACATACTTTATGTGGAGGATCATGGCAAACGAGTAGTTGCATATGGAAAGGTGTATAACCATGCAACTACAGTGCACTACCAACCGATACAACATAACCAAGTAAAGTTCGCGGTTGAAGAGGTTGTGGATGCCAATGCTCCTGTGTTATTCCCTACTAAGGAGGTGCAAATAGTAGGACAAGCTAAGCATAATTTTATTATTTGGTTGAAAAGACTAGCCCGACAAGTTACCGATGAGGTATGAAAAGTTATAATTTTTATATTTCTTAATTAACATTATAGGTATTTCTAATTTTTATTATATATTAATTATAGAAACTCTTACAGTCAAAAGAATCTCTGGGTTTTAATCCCCAACTAGTGCAAGATTATTTGAAACAGTTGGCTTCGGTGGTGGTTGATATGAATGAATTTTCTGATAAAATAAAAGTAAGTGAAATGATTGTTGGGAAGCCTATTACTTTTAGAGTTGCCAGAAAAGACATTAATGATCTCATTATTTTTGACTGGTTGGACTTAGCAATAATTCAAGTGTTTATTATGTAAGTGTTCATTTTTATTTCTAGATTAATATTTAATATTTTTATTTTCTTGCTAACATATTTTTTATTATCAAAGGTACCTCCATAAGATATGCACCGAACTTGGTGTCGATTATAATTATGAGTTCTTTTCTCCACTTTTAACCACAATCGAGAAAGTGAATCAAAGAGCTCCTTATATTAGAAAGATGATGTGTAGGCAAAAGAAGAGGTGCTGGTTTTTACTAATTATTGAAAGGTATTAAATTTTAAATTCATCCCTCAATTTAATAAAAATTTGCTTAATGATGTGATATTAATATAAATTAATATGTTGTAGTCATAATTGGATGCTTCCTGTCATTTGCCCGTATGAAAATACTATATATTAGTTTTGTTCACTATGAAGGGAAATAAGCGATGATATGAAGTCTTTGATTGAATTGTAAGTCTTTAAATAATTCTATTTTGTGTTATTAATAACATATATTTAATATTTTCTAAGTGTGTATATTTGGTAAATGGGTCATTAGCAACATATTGGAAATCAGCGAGAATGGTTGACAAGAAAGAATGAAACTAAGTGGGTGCAAATGCAAGTAAGTATTTCAAATTTATTCTCTTATTATAATAAAAATTATAATATTGATTTAATAAATTTCATTATTTTTATTATCTTTATAGTGTCCTCAACAACCAGGAAGTGTAGAGTGTGGTTATTATGTAATAATTTTTATATATGAAATCATCACTCAAGGTATTATTCACTCATTTGATCAGGTGATTGCTAATAATGATTTATATTATGAAATTTTTCATATACTTGAGGTATTATTTATATATATTGTTATTGAAATTGCAATACTTCCAAAATTTAGAGCCATATTCTAAGCGAGAGTTGAAACATATATAAATCTTTGGTCTCTTTTTTTCTTAGAATTAATAGGGTTAGAGTAGAAAACATTTTAAATATGTGTATTTTCAAATGGAGATTTTAGTTGAAATGTTTCTAATATATATTTGTATTGGCCTCTAGAGTTGCTATTTATGTATTAATGCAGGTTTTGTAAAAGTAAGGGATGTATATAATTATAGGTGATTATATAAAAAAAAGCGTAGCATTTACAGCCACAATTATAGCTGTAACTGTGGTAAAAAATAAATCTATGGTGACAGTTGTAACCACAACTGTCGCCAAGGTGCGCCACTCAACCATCTTTCGCCACAGGTCCAAGAGAGACCTGTGGTGAAAGATGATATCTTTTGCCACAGGTGAAGGTTGGACCTGTGGTGAAAGAAACCATCTTTTGCCATAGTTGTCTTTGAGACCTGTGGTGAAAGATATCATCTTTCGCCACAGATCTGAAATACACTTGTGGTGAAAGAGGTTATTTTTTGCCACAGGTCTCAACTTCACCTGTGGCGAAAAATAGCATGTTTCGCCACAATTATATTATACCTGTCGCAAAAACTATACATTTACTACCGCACTATTTTTTATCATAGAGCATCTTCTGTTGCCAAAAATACATTCTAACTGTGGCGAAAAATGCTTTTTGCACTAGTGAGTCTTCCTTGCATTGGCCAAAGGTTTGCATCTCTTGGGCTTGACTCTTCATGGATTTAGATCTTATACACGTTACACACGTATAGATGCTCTCCTTTAGGCTTGAGAGGAGTGCCCTAATGCTCTTCAAGCTCTTAGACTTCTTGCATAAGACTGAACAAGGCTTGCTTCATAGTTTAGTTCGGGCTCTTATCATTAGACTCCAATATGTTGTAATGGGTCTTTAGGTATATTTGATTGGAAGTATTGGGCTCCTTGCTCCTTGTCTTGGGCTTCTTCCATGTCACCATGCTCATAATTACCATGCTCAAGCTTCATTGTCATTAATGCCATATCATCCATGCCATGAGGTCCATCACCTTAAGCCCCAAATTAAGTGAATTTTCTATTTTCAAAAACATAATTAGATTTATATTGAACTTATAACATCTTTAATAATAATTGTTTTAATATTTTTATAAAAAATTTAGCAGAACCTACTTTATAAATGAGATCTTCTGAAATCTCTAAAACAGAAATTATTATAGTATGCATCCAAAAAATTGAAACTATGTTTTCCAGATACAAATAGTCAACATAATAAAACAAAAATCAGGATCCTAGCTATAGTTAATGTGGAGCGCCTAAAGCATAAATTTTAAAATAAAACATATAATTGAATATTTACATTAAAAGGGAAGGGTTTTACAAAAATAAATGTTTATCCAGCACAGTTGTAAGCCCCTAAAGGTCAACAAGAGGTCCAGCGTTAATTAATGAATCTGAAACCAAAATAAATTCAAGTGAATAGCATCCCCAAAAATAGAGTTTAACAGAGTAAAATAATAAATTTACTATTATATGAAATAATTGAAAGGAAATTAATTCAAAATAATAACTCATAAGATCTAGAAATATCAATTATAATAATAAAACATGAATAAGTTAAAATTTCTTGAATCTAATATGCTAAAGGAGAATAATTTATTCATAATTGAGTAAAAGTAGTAACTTACTAACTACAAATATTGAAAATTCAAATATACTAGTTGAGAACAATCAATATAATATAATCATGAATTTGAAGGTTAAGAAGTTCCATATAACTTCAAAGTACTAAACCACTAAATTGATAATGACAAAACAGTTCAACTCTTTGTTCTTGTGAAGCAAAATAAATAAATAAAAATACTGTAACACTTGCCCAGTGTTATCTAAAAATTACATAATTCAAATAAACTAAGTATGGTTAAGGAGTTAATCCTAAAACTAACCTAGGAAATAAATCATTTAAATCACTAAGCAGATACACGATTGTAAAATAAACATTTAAAACCTTTTTAAATAAAAAAATTTATAGGTTTTACCTATAGCGTATAAAAGCAAGCTAGGCAAAAGTAGGGTAAAAAATTGCTGTCATGACAACATTAAATTGCTGTCAAGATAGCCCTCCCAAGCCAACTTTCAGGAGGCACTGTTCTATCATCCAATTCTCGATCAAAGTAATTTTAAAGCTTACACATCACATTCAAAGGGTACTATAAGTGTACTAAATTTTAAAAAAGATCCAATGGTCGGATTAAAAATTGGATATGTTACAAGTTTGGTCATTTTTGTTGCTGTCATGACAGCACCTCCGGACTAACTTCTGGAGTGCACCTTCAATTGAAGCGATTCCAAAGCCCACATGTCACTTTTAAGGAGTACTATTAGCATACCAAATTTTAAAAAGATCCAATGAATGGATTGAATTTCATGTATGTTGCAACATCATCACTGTTTCTCCATCCGATGTCCATTCGATGTGATTCTAAAGCCCACACGAATCTTATAAAAGGTTTTACTTGTGACCCAAATTTTAGAGAAATCCAACGGTCAAATTAAGATTTGGACACCTAGATGCAAAAGTGCAGTTTTGTAGTAAAAACTATTTTCAAAATTGTCCAATCTCATCCTAATGGTCACAAACTTGTGAGAACACTTTGGACACATCAAATAGGACTAAAAACACCTGATATAACATTTAAATGATAAAAAAACCCTTTATACCAAAATTTGATCACCCGAGTGCCATTTCTCAAACTGGACCCTAAACCCCCAAAATGCACAAATCACACAAGAGTGGTCGAAAACTATTCTAAATATCATATACACATATGAATACACATGCTAAACATTTTCACATGGCTCAACGATCTTTGTGGGCCCACACACCCACTCTCTCTATTCGAGGTGTATGTTTGCCCATAGCACACCATTTGCAATGCAACCACTTTACATTTGCTTGTGGAATCACATATATACCAAAATAAATATTTGCTTGTAATGGAAACTTGGTCTATTAAATAAATCCATCAAAACCACACACCATAGCCAAGTTTCCTAGCCATAACTCTACAAGTAAAGAAAAATTCATACACAAGCCATACAATTCACACATACTCACACACATATACATAATCACATCCTACTGGCACCCTAATCCTAAATACATTACAATATACTTGCTCAAAAGAAAGGGATGACAAGCAAACCCCTAGCTTAGCTATTTTCCCCGTCCACCAATGGATCCTTTGCCTGGACCTGTAAATATTGTAAAGAAAGGGATGAGATAACCACAGTTTCAATAATAAAGAAATCGATATTCCTTATTACAAGGAAAGCCATGGTCAAGTAAATAAATAATAGATTCAAAATAACATATAATTAACCAATTAAAATGCTTGAATGCATGAGATAGGCCGGTATATCCTTTTCTGACCAATAAAATGCCCCCTGGCACTCTTTTGCTTATGGGTAAACCTTGTACCCACTATACCTCCACAGGCACAACATATAGACCAATGCATTATTTGATCTATTGAACCGCCTGTGCCCTTTTAACGTGAATCCTGAGCAGTCAAAGCTAACTCTCGTATATTGAAGATAAAGAGATATTTCTAATCAAACTTGACATTTTTTCCAAATTGTTTTTCAAAATAAGAAGCCTAGAAATTTTTTTTAATAGAATTTTTTTTTAGAGAAAGGAGATATTATATCTTGTAAGACAAGATACATGAAAAAGTGAAAGCAAATATAGCCACTTAGTGACAAAAATGGTAAAAGAATTCTCCAATTCTCTGCATATCTACTAATTAAGAAGTTTATTGAAAGAAATCATGCAATAAACAGCAAAGAGGTGTAAAAAACACAATGCAAATTTTTTAGACAAAAATTTCCCTTTAAATTACAAAGATTCTCTCCTACTAAAGACAACAAGGGTTAGCATACAAAGCACCTATATTCTCAATGCAGCCAAAATCTCTGAATTGAATCAAAAGAAAATGCTTCAGATTTTAAGGGCTTAATTAAGTTTCACTAAACACATCAGAAAGCCTATTTCAAAGTTAACCAGCTAATACGACAAGCAAATAAGAGTGTGGCTATTTTTGAATGGAAAACATCTCATAAACATTGGAAGATAACCTTGTTGGCCAGCAAATCTGCAATATTTTAAGGAAAGGCACTGAAAATGTTATTAGCATCAATCTTACTGAATATGACCCAAGAAGGAATGATTGGACTTTGGAAGGGACCTTAAGAGATCTCTATAATTGATTGCTATCCTCCACTATTTCATGTAACATCCCAAAAATTTTAAGACTCGAATTTATTTTAAAAAAATAAAATAAAATATCTATAATTAAATTAAAATTTAGAATAATTTGA
This sequence comes from Prosopis cineraria, assembly GCF_029017545.1. Taxonomy (NCBI): domain Eukaryota; kingdom Viridiplantae; phylum Streptophyta; class Magnoliopsida; order Fabales; family Fabaceae; genus Prosopis; species Prosopis cineraria. Next base: position 33,118,066 of record NW_026555342.1, read on the forward strand.
TAGAGATCCAGAGTTTGAATTTTTCTAAGCAAAATTTTGGTTTTATTTGATTTTTAACTATGGGAAAAATTACCAAAGTTGACCCAGGCTTTTGTGTAATAATAAAAAATGTTGGGCCATTTCTTGTAATTTTCCCCAAACTTTTAGATCAGCTTTTATAAGGAGAAAACAGATGCAGAAACACAGAGAAAGGAAAGGAAAGGAAACGCACGAGAGGGAGAGAGGAAGAAGAGAGGAGAAAGAAAGGGAGTTAGGCTCAGATCTAGGAGTCTTTGCGACCGTTGCGAGCTTGGCTACACGATAGGTAAACTCCCTACTTCAATCCTCTTCTCTTTCTCTTGATTTTCTTCAATTTTTGAAAGAGGAGATTTTTGAATTTTGATCCCAAAGGCTTTATTCTTGTAAACTTTTGTTTCTTTAAATTTTAGGGAGGATGTTTTGAGTTTCTATATGGTGTTCTAATGTTTTGAGTGGATAATTAGATGAAAAGAGGTGTTTTGGGCATAAATTAAACCCTGAGAGATTGGGTTTTTCTCCTCAATAGTTTAAGCTTATTGATTTAGTTATAATTTTGCTATTTGAGCCCTATAAGATTTAAATTAAGGTTTGGTTTTCATTATAAGGGCTAATGGTAAAAGTTGGGGACACTAAGTGAAGGTTTTTAATTGATTAAAAATTATATAAATTGGAAATTAGCCTAATGATGGCTAATAAATGGTTTTGGTGGTTAAGGGATATTAGGTGAATGGTTGGTTTAATATATGGACTAATGGGATGGATTATGGCTCATAAACCCAAGTTGTGTGGTATGAGTTATAGTCTTCATTAATGCTATTTGACATGATAAGTGATGTGGATCACTTATATGTTGTAGGAATTGTTGGTGGAATTTGTTCAGAAGTTAAGGAACAAGTCGAGCCCTATTTTGTACAAGAGGAACCCTTTTGGTACCAAAAGGTTGAGGTAACAGGGGAATTTATATTTCTTGTTACTTTGTTTTAGCTATTTTTGAATAAATATTACTAGCTATCATGCATTACATGTTTTAAAAGATTAAATGGGCTTTATAAGGGGTTATGGGGCACTACTTTGATTATAGTGCAAATATGTTTTCTAATTGTTTAACAATAATATTTTTATGGAAATGAGATTTGTTTACATGTATTTTAATCATAAGGAATAGAAGTTACACTTAAGGAAGTGTAACTAAGTAAGGTACCTTAGATAAGCTAAAGAACCGTTTAAGGGAGATTTATAAATGTTATACTACCTTAGAGTGTTGAAGTGGTCAATACTCGGGAAAGGTAGACATGAATAAAAGGCATGATCTCGGTGGGAGTTCACCAATGAGAAGGTGTGGACTTTTGATATTCCATAGCACACTGCCAGTACTCAGTGTTGCATTATGTATTATGGGCTCAGTGCACTAAAGTGGCTAGTGTATTGAGTATTGGACACCTCTCAGTGGGGGAGGGAATCCGACATATGAAGTGTGAGGTTGAGTGCCTAGGCCAAGGTAGCCCTCACATGGAGAGTGAGTCGGGCTGGCTCTGGGAGGGAGTTAGCTTTGACTGCTTAGGATTCATGTCGAAGGGGCATAGGCAGTTCGGTGGATTAGATCATGCCTTATATTATGTTTTGTGCCTGTGGAGGTATAAGTAGGTATAAGGTTTACCTACGAGTTAAAGAGTGCCAGGGGGTATTCTGTTGGTCATGAAAGGTCATACCAGCCTAGGTCATGCATTCATACATTTTAAATGGCTAAATTATACTATGTTGAATTTATTATTCGTTTATTCGATTATGGCTTGCTTTGTAATAATCAATGTAGATTTCTCTGTTACTGAGACTGTGGTTATCTTACCCCTTTCTTTTCAATATTCTAGGTCTAGGCGAAGGAACCAGTGGAGGACGGGGAAAGGAGCAGAGCTAGGGGTTGTTTGTGAATTGTAAAGAACTGCAACCCCTTTCTTTTGAGCAAATCTATTGTAATGTATTTAGGATTAGGGTGCCAGTAGGATATGATTATGTATATGTGCATGAGTATGTATGGATTGTATGGCTTGTGTATGAATTTTTGATTGCTTGTAGACTTGTGGCTAGGAAACTTGGCTATGGTATGTGGTTTTGATGGATTTATTTAGTAGACCAAGTTTCTACTACAAGCAAATATTTATTTTGATATATATGTGATTCCACAAGCAAATGCAAAGTGGTTGCATTGTAAATGGTGTGTTATGGGCAAACATATTCCTTGGATAGAGAGAGTGGGTGCGTGGGCCCCACAGAGATCTCTGAGCCAAGTGAAAATGTTTAGCATGTGTATTCATATGTGTATATGATATCTGGAATAGTTTTTTGGCCACTCTTGTGTGATTTGTGCATTTTGGGGGTTTATGGTCCATTTTGGGAAATGGCACCCGAGTGGTCAAATTTTGGTATAAAGGATTTTTCTACCATTTAAATATTCTATCAGGTGTTTTTAGTCCTGTTTGACGTGTCCAAAGTGTTCCCACAAGTTTGTGACCATTAGGATGAGATTTGGACAATTTTGAAAATGGTTTTTACCAAAAACTTGCACTTTTGCATCCGGATGTCCAAATCTTAATCCGACCGTTGGATTTCTCTAAAATTTGGGTCACAAGTAAAACCTTTTATAAGCTTCGTGTGGGCTTTGGAATCATGTCAATCGGATATCGGATAGAGAAATGGCGCACTCCAGAATTTAGTCCAGAGGAGCTGTCATGACAGCAAAGGTGCTGTCATGACAGCAAAGGTGCTGTCATGACAGCAAAGGTGCTGTCATGACAGCAATATATGTTAATGTTGCAACATGCACGAAATTTAATCCGTCCGTTGGATCTTTCCAAAATTTGGTATTCTAATATTACTATTTAAAAGTGACATGTGGAATTTGTAATCGCTCCGATTGGAGGTCGGATGATGAAATGGTGTACCCCAGAAGTTAGTCCGGAAGTGCTAAAAAGCTGTCATGACAGCAAAAATAGTCAATCTTTTAACATGTCTAATTTTTAATCCGACCGTTGGATCTTTTTGAAATTTGGTACACTTATAGTAACCTTTGAATATGACGTGTGAGCTTTAAAATTACTTCGATCGGAGGTCGAATGACAGAACGGCACCTCTTGGAAGTTGGCCCAAGAGGGCTGTCATGACAGCAATAAATTACTGTCATGACAGCATCTTTTTATTCCATTTTTGTCTAGCTTGCTTCCGTGCGCTATAGGTAGTACTTATAATTTTTTTTGAAGTTTAAAATGATTTATTTCTTAAGTTGGTTAGAGGACCAACTCCTTAACCACACTTAGTTTATTTGAATTATGTGATTTTTGGATAACACTCGGGGCAAGTGTTACATTTGGTATCAGTTTTAGGTTTATGATTCCTCTTTCCTACTTGGCACCTTAAATACATTACTCTTATGCTCTTTCCCTTCTCCCACTAACCTGGACTAATATTATTTTTCTTTCTCTTGCTTGTTCCTTTAGGAGGGGAGAAAGGTTCGTACGCTTGTAGTCGTACACCTTTCAATTGTAATATGGCTCGAAGGGGAAGAGGCAGACCGAGGAATGATAAACGACCACCACCTCTACCTCCTCCGCCTCCGCCTCCACCTCCACTCTACCTCCACCAGTACCACAGGAGATGGATGCAGTTATAGCTAGGCTGCTTAAAGTGATGGTGGATATACAGCAAAATCTTAGAGGTCGTGTTGTTCCAGATCAACATATTGACCCAAGTGCTGGGCAGGGATCTTCTAGTGCTGTGGGAGCTCAAGGACCGGTTGCTGATAACCGAGAGGATGACATATCTGGACCTTAGAAGGAATTCTCTCGCTCTAATTTGACCACATATGATGGTAGTATGCTTGATGGGAAAGCTGAGGAGTGGTTGGATCGGATGGAGCAGTTATTTACTATTGTGAGGTGTACATCTGAGCAGAGGGTTATCTTGGCTACGACGCAGCTTGTTGGTGAAGCCAAGCATTGGTGGGATTCTATTAAGCCCACAAATGGAAGATCTATGTCTTGGGCTAAATTTAAAGAAAGATTTTATGATTTTTACTTTCCACCAGCTTTCAGAGATAAGAAAGAGGTAGAGTTTCATGCATTTCAGCAGGGGGACTTAGACGAGGAGATTTTTATGAGAAAATTCAATCAGCTGTCTAAGTTCTCAACATATCTAAAGGCTTATAATGATAGTAAGTGGAAAGCAAAGAGGTTATTGGAAAAGATGAGGCCAGAATACCGCCAGCAGCTATCTTTGTTGGGCGAGGCGACATATGATGAGATGTACAATCATCTAAGGATTGCCACTTGTCGAGGTCAAGACACAGAGAGTAGCCAAAGTAGGGATACACGAGGTCGATTTTCTTCTGGGTTGGCTCCTACTGGTGGTGTATCGAAGAGAATGGGTTTTAGCTCTGGTTCTTCTTCTGGTGGCTCCTTTAAAGCCGGGTCTTCTTCTGCTTCTGGTAATCAGAATTTAAATAGGGGTTTAAGATTTCAAGGTAATCGGGGTGGTAATATGAGATCTGGGGGTTTTCGTTTCTCTAGGAATGCTCCAGCACATTCTTCACAGGCCAGTCAGGCCCCAATTCTGAGCACAGCGAGGTCACCTTGCAATAGATGTGGTAGGGTTCATTCTAGTCACTGCTTTACTTGCTACAAGTGTAGAAAGTTAGGCTATTTGATCCGTGACTGCCCTGATTTGCATGAGAGCTCGAATCGGAGGAACGTGATTCCCAGTAGAGTGTATACAATATCTTAAGAGGAGGCTAGGAAGTCATCGAATCTGATCACTGGTATGGTTTCTATTTGTGGCCTCGATTTAGAAGCTTTGTTTGATTGTGGTGCGACACATTCTTTTATTTCTGCTGAGCGCTTAGATAGAATAGGTATGCCTGTTGACCAGTTGCCCCATGATATAGAAGTTTCCTCTACTTCTGGTTTGGTTGGTCGATCCAGTGTGGTGTGTAGGACTAAGATGACTTTTAATGGGCGATCGACTTGGGTAAATGAGATCAAATTACCTATACAAGGGATTGATTTAATCATCGGTATGGATTGGTTGACAGCTTATGGTGCTGTCTTAGATTGTGTGACTAAGACAGTGACTTTGGTAGAAGTACCAGAGGTAATCGAGGAATACCCTGGTCATTTTTCTTTCTTCTTTACAAGCTGAAAGGCTGATTGAGCAGGGTTGTGAGGCTTACGTGGTAGTGTTCGCTACCTAAGGGTCTGAGACAGGTATAGTGGATGAAATTGAGGTTGTTAGGGAGTTCCCAGAGGTGTTTTCAGAGGATGTGTTAGGATTACCTTCAAAGCGTGAGGTTGAATTCTCGATTGACCTGGTACCGGGGACTCAACTAATTTCAAAGGCTCCCTATAGAAGGGCTCCTTCAGAGTTAGCTGAGTTAAAGAAGCAACTTGAGGAGCTGTTAGATAAGGGATTTATTAGACCCAGTGTTTTTCCTTGGGGATCCCCTGTCTTATTTGTGAAGAAGAAGGATGGTAGTTTGAGATTGTGTATCGATTACAGGTAGTTGAATAAGGTTACGGTGAAGAACAAGTACCCACTGCCTCGCATCGATGATCTTTTGGATTAGTTAGTTGGTGCCACAATTTTCTCTAAGATTGATTTACGTTCAGGGTACCATCAGCTGAGGGTTAGTGAGAAGGATGTGGCGAAGACGGCTTTTAGGACTCGATATGGTCATTACGAGTTTTTGGTTATGCCATTCGGGCTTACTAATGCGCCTGTGCTTTCATGGACTATATGAACAGCATTTTTCGACCTTTCTTGGATCAGTTTGTGGTGGTTTTTATTGATGATATACTAATCTACTCTAAAGATAAGGAGCAGTATGCCAGACACTTGAGGACTGTCCTAAGGTTTCTATGAGATCATAAGCTATATACCAAGCTCAGTAAGTGAGAGTTTTGGATGAGAGAGGTTAGGTTCTTAGGACATATCGTGTCGACAAATGGTATTGCAGTTGATCCATATAAGGTTGAAGCAGTCTTGCAATAGAAAAGACCAAAATCAATAACAGAGATCCGTAGTTTTCTGGGATTAGCAGGTTACTATCGGCGTTTTATTAAAGGTTTCTCTCAGATTTCTATGCCTTTGACTAGACTCACAAGGAAGGATAGGCCATTTATCTGGATGATAGGTGCAAGACAGCTTTTCTTGAGTTGAAAGAAAGGTTAACAACAGCTCCTGTATTGGTGATTCTAGATCCTCAAAAGCCTTATGATGTGTATACTGATGCCTCTCGTAAGGGTCTTGGTTGTGTTCTAACGCAAGAGGAGAGGGCAGTGGCATATGCATCTCGACAACTTAGGCCACATGAGGAGAATTATCCGACGCATGATCTCAAGTTAGCTGTGGTGGTCTTTGCATTGAAGATCTGGCGTCATTATCTTTATGGAACAGAGTTCAGGGTCATGAGCGACCATAAAAGTCTCAAGTACCTGGTGGATCAAAAAGAGCTCAACATGAGACAGAGACGTTGGATGGAGTTTCTTAAAGATTATAATTTTGAATTTAAGTATCATCCGGGAAAGCAAATGTGGTAGCAGATGCTCTTAGTCGCAAGACCTTACATGTAGCCTATTTAATGGTTCGGGAGCATAGATTGATGGAGTCTTTGGTTGAGACTTTTCTGGGTATCACTGAGTTCTCTTTGAATGATCTTAAGACTATGGTTATTTCCAATGAATTTTGGAAAGAGATACGAGATGCTCAGCTTCAAGATCCGATTTTGTTAAAAATAAGTCAAGACATCAAGAATGGTGAGACAATGGACTATGGGTTTAGTGATGATGGGTATGTAGTTTTCAAGGATAGGGTGTGTATTACCAACAATGAGTCTATTTGAAAGAAATTATTGGATGAGGCGCATCGAAGTAGCTACACCCTTCATCCCGGTGCTACTAAGATGTATCATGACATGCAGCGTCATTGGTGGTGGCCAGGCATGAAAAAGGATGTCACAGAGTATGTTAGTGTTTGACCTGTCAAAAGGTCAAAATAGAGCACCAAAAGCCATCAAGGTTGTTACAGCCTTTGGAGATTCCTAAATAGAAATGGGAGAGTATTTCAATGGATTTTGTATCTGGTTTGCCTAGGACCCAGGCTAGTTTTGACTCTATCTGGGTAATTGTAGATCGTTTGACTAAGTCAGCACATTTCTTACAGGTCAAGACTACCTATACGGTTGATAGGTATACTGAGATCTACATTAAGGAGGTTGTGCGACTACATGGGGTACCGAGGGATATTGTTTCAGACCGTGATCCTCAGTTTACATCGAATTTATGGCAAGCTATGTAAAGGGCTATGGGCACGGATCTAAAGTTCAGTACGTCTTATCATCCACAAACGGATGGACAAACTGAGTGAACGATCCAGACATTAGAGGATATGTTGAGGTCATGTGCCCTAGAGCTTCAGGAAGTTGGGATAAGCATTTACCTCTGGCAGAGTTTGCTTATAATAACAGTTATCATGCCAGTATTCAGATGGCTCCTTATGAAGCATTGTATGGAAGACGGTGCAGATCACCTCTCTGTTGGTATGAGTTGAGTGAGAGGACAATGATGGGACCGGATGTGGTAGATGAGACCACGGAAAAAATCAAATTGATCCAACAAAAGCTTCTTACGGCACAGAGTAGACAGAAAAGTTATGCAGATAATCGTTGTAAGGACCTGTCTTTTGAGGTTAGGGATCATATGTTTCTCAAGGTTTCCCCATTGACGGGCATTGGACGCTCAATTTGGGCTAAGAAGTTGTCTCCTCGATATATGGGTCCTTTTGAGGTTTTGAAGAAAGTTGGGTCGGTGGCTTATAAGTTGGCATTGCCGCCTCAGTTAGCAGGTCTACACAATGTGTTCCATGTATCACAGCTGAAAAAGTACCAGCCAGACTCGTCGCATGTGATAGAACCTGAGGAGGTTGAAATTCAAGAGAATTTAACCTACCGGACTGAACCAGATCATATTGTGGATGCTAAGGATAAGCAGCTCAGAAATAAGACAATCCGGTTGGTAAAAGTGATTTGGAAAGGGACGGCTCCGGGAGATGCAACCTGGGAGACTGAGGATCAAATGAGGAAGGAATATCTACAGTTGTTTCCCTAGGTATGTTTCTTTCTTTGATTCATGAATTAGCTTGGATTTTGGGGACAAAATCCTTTTTAAAGGAGGGGAGAATGTAACATCCCAAAAATTTTAAGACTCGAATTTATTTTAAAAAAATAAAATAAAATATCTATGATTAAATTAAAATTTAGAATAATTTGATAGAGGTCTAGAGTTTGAATTTTTCTAAGCAAAAGTTAGGTTTTATTTGATTTTTAACCATAGGAAAAATTACCAAAGTTGACCCAGGCTTTTGTGTAATAATAAAAAATGTTGGGCCATTTCTTGTAATTTTCCCCAAACTTTTAGATCAGCTTTTATAAGGAGAAAACAGACGCAGAAACGCAGATAAAGGAAAGGAAAGGAAATGCACGAGAGGGAGAGAGGAAGAAGAGAGGAGAAAGAGAGGGAGTTAGGCTCAAATCTAAGAGTCTTTGCGACCGTTGTAAGCTCGGCTACACGATAGGTAAACTCCCTACTTCAATCCTCTTCTCTTTCTCTTGATTTTCTTCAATTTTTGGAAGAGGAGATTTTTGAATTTTGATCCCAAAGGCTTTATTCTTGTAAGCTTTTGTTTCTTTGAATTCTAGGGAGGATGTTTTGAGTTTCTATATGGTGTTCTAATGTTTTGAATGGATAATTGGATGAAAAGAGGTGTTTTGGCATAAATTAAACCCTGAGAGATTGGGTTTTTCTCCTCAATGGTTTAAGCTTATTGATTTAGTTATAATTTTGCTATTTGAGCCCTATAAGATTTAAATTAAGGTTCGGTTTTCATTATAAGGGCTAATGGTGAAAGTTGGTGACACTAAGTGAAGGTTTTTAATTGATTAAAAATTATATAAATTGGAAATTAGCCTAGTGATGGCTAATAAATGGTTTTGGCGGTTAAGGGATACTAGGTGAATGGTTGGTTTAATATATAGACCATTGGAATGGATTATGGCTCATAAACCCAAGTTGTGTGGTATGAGTTATAGTCTTCATTAATGCTATTTGACATGATAAGTGATGTGGATCACTTATATGTTGTAGGAATTGTTGTTGGAATTTGTTCAGAAGTTAAGGAACAAGCCGAGCCCTATTTTGTACAAGAGGAACCCTTTTGGTACCAAAGGGTTGAGGTAACAGGGGAATTTATATTTCTTGTTACTTTGTTTTAGCTATTTTTGAATAAATATTACTAGCTATCATGCATTACATGTTTTAAAAGATTAAATGGGCTTTATAAGGGGTTATGAGGCACTACTTTGATTATAGTGCAAATATGTTTTCTAATTGTTTAACAATAATATTTTTATGGAAATGAGATTTGTTTACATGTATTTTAATCATAAGGAATAAAAGTTGCACTTAAGGAAGTGTAACTAAGTAAGCTACCTTAGATAAGCTAAGGAACCATTTAAGGGAGATTTATAAATGTTATACTACCTTAGAGTGTTGAAGTGGTCAATACTCGGGAAAGGTAGACACGAATAAAAGGCATGATCTCGGTGGGAGTTCACCAATGAGAAGGTGTGGACTTTTGATATTCCATGGCACACTGCCAGTACTCAGTGTTGCATTATGTATTATGGGCTCAGTGCACTAAAGTGGCTAGTGTATTGAGTATTGGACACCTCTCAGTGAGGGAGGGAATCCGACATATGAAGTGTGAGGTTGAGTGCCTAGGCCAAGGTAGCCTTCACATGGAGAGTAAGTTGGGCTGGCTCTGGTAGGGAGTTAGCTTTGACTGCTCAGGATTCACGTCGAAGGGGCTTATGCGGTTTGGTAGATTAGATCATGCCTTAGATTATGTTTTGTGCCTGTGGAGGTATAAGTAGGTATAAAGTTTACCTGCGAGTTAAAGAGTGCCAGGGGGTATTCTGTTGGTCATGAAAGGTCATACCGGCCTAGGTCATGCATTCATGCATTTTAAATGGCTAAATTATACTATGTTAAATTTATTATTCATTTATTCAATTATGGCTTGCTTTGTAATAATCAATGTAGATTTCTCTGTTGCTGAGACTGTAGTTGTCTCACCCCTTTCTTTTCAATATTCTAGGTCCAGGCGAAGTAACCAGTGGAGGACGGGGAAAGGAGCAGAGCTAGGGGTTGTTTGAGAATTGTAAGGAACTGCAACCCCTTTCTTTTGAGCAAATCTATTATAATGTATTTAGGATTAGGGTGCCAGTAGGATAAGATTATGTATATGTGCATGAGTATGTGTGGATTGTATGGCTTGTGTATGAATTTTTGATTTCTTGTAGACTTGTGGCTAGGAAACTTGGCTATGGTATGTGGTTTTGATGGATTTATTTAGTAGACCAAGTTTCCACTACAAGCAAATATTTATTTTGATATATATGTGATTCCACAAGCAAATGCTAAGTGGTTGCATTGCAAATGGTGTGTTATGGGCAAACATATTCCTTGGATAGAGAGAGTGGGTGTGTGGGCCCCACAGAGATCTCTGAGCCAAGTGAAAATGTTTAGCATGTGTATTCATATGTGTATATGATATCTGGAATAGTTTTTGGCCACTCTTGTGTGATTTGTGCATTTTGGGGGTTTATGGTTCATTTTGGGAAATGGCACCCGAGTGATCAAATTTTGGTATAAAGGGTTTTTCTACCATTTAAATGTTCTATCAGGTGTTTTTAGTCCTATGTGACGTGTCCAAAGTGTTCCCACAAGTTTGTGACCATTAGGATGAGATTTGGACAATTTTGAAAATGGTTTTTACCAAAACCTGCACTTTTGCATCCAGGTGTCCAAATCTTAATCTGACCGTTGGATTTCTCTAAAATTTGGCTCACAAGTAAAACCTTTTATAAGCTTCGTGTGAGCTTTGGAATCATGTCAATCAGATATCGGATAGAGAAATGGCGCACTCCGAAATTTGGTCCGAAGGAGCTGTCATGACAGCAAAGGTGCTGTCATGACAGCAATATATGTTAATGTTGCAACATGCACGAAATTTAATCCGTCCGTTGGATCTTTCCAAAATTTGGTATGTTAATAGTACTATTTAAAAGTGACATGTGGAATTTGGAATCGCTCCGATGGAGGTCGGATGATGAAATGGTGCACCCCAAAAGTTAGTCCGGAAGTGCTAAAAAGCTGTCATGACAGCAAAAATAGTCAATCTTTTAACATATCTAATTTTTAATCCGACCGTTGGATCTTTTTAAAATTTGGTACACTTATAATACCCTTTGAATGTGACATGTGAGCTTTAAAATTATTTTGATCGGAGGTCGAATGATAGAACGGAACCTCCTGGAAGTTGGCCCAGGAGGGCTGTCATGATAGCAATAAATTACTGTCATGACAGCATCTTTTTATTCCATTTTTGTCTAACTTGCTTCTGTGCGCTATAAGTAGAACCTATAATTTTTTTTAAGATTTAAAATGATTTATTTCTTAAGTTGGTTAGAGGACCAACTCCTTAACCACACTTAGTTTATTTGAATTATGTGATTTTTGGATAACACTCGGGGCAAGTGTTACATTTCACACCTACATGAATATTGTATATGATGCATTATATTCCGCCCAATGGAACATGAAACTGCTTGAAGTAATTTCCAGGAAAAATTTAATGGACTTGAATTGTAACTACCGAAAAAATCCAAGAGATAATCTTCTTACGATCAAAAGAAGAAAATTCACCAAGAATTTGGACCATAGTCGGTAATCCTGAAGCCCTGATAAATCAAGATAAATCTCTTCCATCATCTGCAATTCTAATTCAAAAGTAAGGCCAATAAAAGATGAAAGATTAAGAACCTAATTTACAATCCAAGACAAAAAAGGGGAAGTAAATTAAAATCAAGAATAACACACATATACATAATCACATCCTACTGGCACCCTAATTCTAAATACATTACAATAGATTTGTTCAAAAGAAAGGGGTTGCAGTTCTTTATAATTCACAAACAACCTCTAGCTCTAGTCCTTTTCCTATCCTCCACTGGTTTCTTCACCTGGACCTGGAAATATTGGAAAGAAAGGGGTGAGATAACCACAATATCAGTAATAGGGAAATCTACATTGATTATTACAAAGTAAGCCATAATCGAATAAAGGATAATAAATTCAATATCGTATATAATTTAGCCATTTAAAATGCATGAATGCATGACATAGGCTGGTATGGCCTTTTATGACTAATAGAATGCCCCCCGGTACTCTTTAACTCGCAGGTAAACCTTATATCCACTTGTACCTCCACAGGCACAAAACATAATCTAAGGCATGATCTAATCCACTGAACTGCCTATGCCCCTTCGATGTGAATCCTGAGTAGTCGAAGCTAACTCCCTCTTAGAGCCAGAATGACTTACTCTCCATATGAGGGCTACCTTGGCCTAAGCATTCAACCTCACACTTTATATGTCGAATTCCCTCCCCCCACTAAGAGGTGTCGAAGACTCAATACACTAACCATTTTAGTGCACTGAGCCCGCAATATGTAAGGCAACACTAAGTACTGGCAGTGTGCCATAAAATATCAAAAGTCTACACCTTCTTATCGGTGAACTCCCACCTAGATCATTCCTTTTACTTGTCTCTACCTTTCCCGAGTATTGCCCATTTCAACACTATAAGGTAGTATAACATTTATAAATCTCCCTTAAATGGTTCCTTAGCCTATCTAAGGTACTTTACTTAGTTATACTTCCTTAAGTACAACTTATATTCTTTATGATTACAATACATGTAAACAAATCTCGTTTTCACAAAAACATTGTTGTTAAACAATTAGAAAACATATTTGCACTATAATCAAAGTAATACCCCATAACCTCTTGTAAAGTATATTTAATCTTTTAAAACATGTAATTCATGATAACTAGTAATATTTATTCAAAAATAGCTAAAATAAAATAATAAGAAATATAAATTCTCCTATTACCTCAACCCTTTGGTACCAAAAGGGTTTTCTCTTGTACAAAATAGGACTTGGCTTGCTCCTTAACTTCTCAATAAGTTGCACCAACAATTTCCTACAACATATAAGTGATCCATATCACTTTTCATGGCAAATAGCATTAATGAAGACTATAACTCCCTTTCTTTCTCCTCTCTTCTACCTCTCACTCTCTCGTGCTCTTGTTCTTTCTTGTTTTATTCTTTCTTTTTTCTTTTTCTTTCTTCGTTTCTATATTTATTCCCACTTTTAAAAACTGAACATAACAGTTTGGGGAAAATCACATGTGGTACTGCATATGACTCAAGCAAGATTTTGCATGATCAGAGATATAGAGTTGTTTCTAACTTGGCTTGAGATAACTTAAAACTCAAGAAAGCAAAATGTGATTGTGCAACAAGTGACAAATCACACAAGGCTACCATTAGACTCACACATGAAATAATACTTTGACACAATTTACTGAAGCATAGTTGCTAAAACTTACACGAACAACAATGGTTCTTACGTATGATTTTGCATGTAAAAGCAAAGCTTAAGGCATCACATAACACAAGTGATAAATCATGCATGAATTACTTCTTGCCTTTTGCGTGATTTGGCAGTTAGTTTGCTTAACTTGTAGAACTTCATGAGTGACTTGTAAAATCATGCGTGATTTTTCTTTTCACATTGCAAAGAGTTTCTATGAATTTCAACATATAACAAAGACATTGTTTGCAAGCTTTAATACACTTAGATGAGTCTTAATGCATATAAATGAGATATATGGTGCATTCATTTTAACGATTATGAAAAGTGATTAAGCTCTCAAAGTTTTCACATTGAATCTAAGAGAAGAGAAATAACTTATCCTAAAATTAGAGCAGAGAAAGAAAATAAATTTCACAACAATACATTCAAACCCCCATGCATAGATTCAGCACGGAGGAGAAGGACTGGAAGATTCACACTTAAAATCTCAATAACACTAGAATTAAGGAGCACAGAATATAAGTCATTCGAATATGAAGGGGAAGAAGAACGTCCGACACGCTCCCACACCGCGATAGGAATAGAGGAGGAGGAAGAAGAACGTCCTCAACAGTGACAAACCCATGGCGAACATTGATCAGTGATAGGCAGACAACAAAGTAAGAAAGTTGGACTGACGATGCCAAAATAGGGGAGGAAGGAAAAATAAAACTCCATAGAACCATCAAAGCAGTAGGTGAATAACACACCTATATATTTATCGATGATTAATGAATGAAAAGAAGGGAGAAGAGTGGTGGGTGAAGCTTTTAGAATAAACTCATATTATCAATTTCGGCCAAGGTAAAAATATAAAATAGGAAGGAAATATTTGAATCTTCTATGCGCATGTATCATTCCTCCCTTTTATTTTGTTTTTGTTTTTTTCCAAAGAGGCATAATGGTCATTTAGACCAAAAAAACTGTCTATTCATCTACAAGATTTGAACCAACGACTTGAGGGATTAATTGTCAACAAAATTTCCACTTGACCATGGTCCCTTCTTAATATATTTGCCCCAAAATTTATAAAAAGATTAAATTAAAATATTTAATTATAAATTTCAATTTAATCTAACACACAGATTATTACAATGATATCCTTCTTTTGCACATGTGGTCTTAAAAAATGATGTCTTATGTCATATGATTGGTTCTTGAGTGTTGGATAGGATTCTTGGCTAAGTTGATAGTGCTGTTGTTGTCACATCTGATTAATATCCTCAATTTTAAAAATCCAGATTAATTAAGCCTAAATAGTTTAGAAAAGTGAATCTTTGAGGTGTATGGCCAGAGAGGCCCAACGGGCATGTTTGATTTCAATTTCAGTACTAATGTGGGTCTGAAGGAGAATCGAGTCACCTGGAGATAGAAGAGGAGAAATTTCTAAAGGGAGTGTTTTATGCCACGTGTCGTAGCATGGGGTTGGTCCACCATGGCGCATGCATGCCAACACACTAGAAGAAGCTCTTTTGTGCCATGCGTCGCAGTGCATTATATGTCCGTCATAGTGTATGGCTAGAATTTTACAGTATTAAGTCGCGAATTTGAAGTAAAAAAGAAGAGGAAACAAAAGAGAATGAGAAAGTGGCAAAAAGGCTGAGCTAGGGCTTAAAGAAACTAATTATTGGGAGTAATTTGGAGCTCATAAACACTCAAGGTAAGCTTCCTTGCTTAAATATTCCTTTCTTCTTCCATTTTCATGATGGTAGAGGTTAGGGTTTGATTTCTAATGGTGATTTTCGGTCCATAGAGGTTATGGGTCTAATCCATTGACTTAAATAGAGTTAATGGGGGTAGATTAAGCTAAGTAAACTTGATATTTATAATTTTATGATAATTGGTGGTTGGAGGACATTAAATGTCTGAAATTCCCATAAATTTATTGGTTGGGAATAATGTGGCTTCATTAATGTCCATTTAAGAGCTTAATATTATAAATGAGAGTTAAAGGAAGCTAAGAAACCTTATGGGTACTTCTATGTGAGTTTAGAGTAAAGCTTGAGTATTAAAATGATGAAAATGCTAGTAAAAAATAGCTCAAAATAGATATTGATGTTTTGCATGGTAAATGCTTGTAGTGTAATTACCATTGGCACCATCTAAACTTCTTAAAAGCTTCAGAAGTGAAGAGTTGAGGGGTGAAACCTTTGACCTCTCAATGGTTGAAGATAATTAGGGG
>NW_026555342.1:33133949-33216330 GCF_029017545.1 Prosopis cineraria
AAAACTGATGCAAAAATAATTATAATAAAAATAAAAAAAAATCTCTCCTATTATATTACAAGGATTCAAAATACAATCTAATGGTAAACGTTGAGAAGAGTTTTCACTGAGCCACTAATATCTTTATAGGTCAATCTCAATTTATAAAAAATATATTAAAATACTTTAAAATAAATATCTTCTTAAAATTTAAGTTATGCAATTACATTATTTTTATTTTTATTTTTTGCCATTTTTTCATCACAATTATTGAATTGCTTGATCAATTAAATATTTATTCCATATTTTAGAATCCCAATTTTTCTTTTTAGATTCATTACATTAGGGAAAACGATAACTTTTTGGAAGTATCATAAAGGGGAACCACAAAAGACAAACCCTTATTTAAACACCAAGAGGATAAAATGACCAATAATAAGGGCATTCATTTTAGCTCCAATAACTGTTGATAGGGCATGCTTTGCAGCATAGCCCTTACATTAAAGCCAAAGCAGCACAAAATTGTCAGACTCTTCTATTCGAAACCTATTAGAGAAGAACAACATAATCCTGCAACAGATGAAAAATACAAATAGTTCCAATAATGCTTAAAAAAATAATGTTTGAAAAGAAAAGTGATGAGAGCATGTCAACGACATGTTATGTTATGAGACAAATCAATTAATCTCAGAATCAACTAATACCATAACCACATGATAGCATAAGAATCACTTTAAGTTAACCACAAACATTATTTCCTTAACCCCTAACTTTTTAAATCCTTAATGTCTTTAAAACATGGAAACTCCTTAAAATTACTTACCTAAATTCCAATCTCTTTTTGACACTCCCTATCCCAATTGACATGCCTCATCTGGCAGTTACTTTAGGAGACTTATTTTAGTTTACAAGGGACCAAAATTGAATTTTTAATATTCACGTGTTTTTAATAAATGCGTATTCATGTGCTACTGGCAAAAAATTATCTCTTCAAAAGAAACTTGTATTATGGGAGAATGAAGATATATGAGGAGGATTAGGCATCCTCCCACCAAAAACTAATTTCAGAAAAAGATAACAAAATACATAAAATTGTTATCTGTGCTGGCAAGCTAAGCTAAAAATGTTATAAATTAATCCTTCAAGTCTGGCATCAACCCTTTGGAATATGCTTTATCCAACATTATCTAGGATATCCTTGAGCTTCTCCAACATTATCCAAGTGTGATGCAGCAACCTAAAACCTGCAAAACTATATAAGATAAAAGCAACAAAAAATGAAAAACAAATCATCAAAAGGATAAACCTCCTAAGTACCAATCCTATTGCTATCACCAAACCATGCCTATTAGTTGGAATTGCAATGTTTGATTGCTTATAACATCCAATCTATTTTATTGTAGACATAAGCTCTGTCAGTAATATTTGAACCATCATCCCCAAGCATCTGTATCAAAGAGTAATATCATTTTTACATCACCCCCTTTCCAATATAAACAAGTAGTATAGCTTTGCTAACAACAGAAAAGAGGGAATCAAAATGGTTTTTGATCAAGCCAATAAAACTGGAGCAAAATAATATGGTAGATAAGATCTTAGGTTCAAATTCAGATAAAGAAACCATATGAACTTTATGAAAGGCAAGCAATTCTTCCATTGGGTGTCTTTTATCTCTTTCAACCTCCTTTACATCGTTGTCATCCTTCAGTCTAAACATACACAGTTTAAACTTTGTTGACTGGTTTGATTTTTACATTCTCAATAAACCTATTTCTAAGACAATAACCTCTCCCTCACATTACTTTTTGCTAAATTCCAGAATGTGGTCTAAAGGATACACAAATATATTTCTTTTTTGATGAAGGCTATTATTAACCAAACATTGAAAACTAATGGTTACAGAATACATGGACAAACATAAAAGGGAAAGAATACAACCTTGCAAGTAAAAGTTCTTTTGTCAAATTGGAAATTTATTTTTCCCTCTCACTTTATAAGGAAGAAATTACCAAGGCAAACAAGCAAGACAACCTTGTATCCTTTGAAATTTATGATAAACATGTGAGGATGCCTATTAAAGCAAAGTCTTTTCTGAGATATACTTCATATTATCAAAATCATGGCTCCAAATAGTGTACAGAGCAAATTATCTTACATCATTATCCTAAGCTTTTGCATGAACTTGGAGACTCTTAAAGCAAGTTCAATATATGGAAAGGTTTCTTCTAAAAAGGAAATAGAGAATATTCTAGAAAGAAATTGAGAGATACATTAACATTTCCTCTCTAGAAAACACTTTGCTACTGTAATACCCGAAAAGTATAATATAAATAAATAAATTTAAAATTTATGATAAGGCATGCTAAGTATATTTTATATACTTTGGAGGTAAGTTATCAAGGAAAACTGAAGGTCTGGTGATAAGTAATATGTGACATTAAAGTCAAGGTTTCAGGTTCGAATCTTTCAGAAAGCAAAAATGAGATTTTTTTTACTTTTCAACCATGATAAATACCATTATGTCCCTGACACTGTCAGATTTTTTGTTCCCTTCGTCGACACAAATCCACATTTTCACAGGAGGTGAGAGAGCAAGAGAGAGATCAGATTCGAGAAGCTTCATCCTCCATTCTTCATGTTATCCATCCACCGTGTCCAACGCCGACAATCATCACCTGCCAACGTTTCTTTCCTCTCCTCCATTAACTTTCCATCTGTATACCAGAGGCTGAGAGTGAGAGAGCCTAACGTCTAATCCGATGTTCCTTCCCTCCTTCATTCAAGCAGCTATGAGAGTACATCAGGACCTTCTCCTCCTTTCTATAGCATCAATGTAGTTCACTAACTACCCACCAAATGCCTAGCTCCTCTCCCTCTATTCTTGCCACCCTCTGTTTCTTGCCACAGTGTAGGAGTATGACAGACCTTCTTCTCTATTCACAGTTCTTTTTTCTCCTCTGTTAGCGTTGTGCTGGGTGTTTCAAGGTTCGCTATGGGAGTTGATTGCTGTTGTAGAAACGTATCATTGCTGATCATTCTTCTTCCCTTGTGTTATTGCCAATCTGCTCTTCTCCTTAGTGCTATGTCGCTGTCGTTTGGTATGGCTATAGGAAGCTCGACTCTTCTCATTTCCTTTGTTGCTGTGTTATATTGGTGAGTTTGATCTCACCTCTCTTCTTTTTCCTCATTGATTCTGTGTGTGAATGAATGATTGGTGGTTAAAATTATGAGTTTCTTTCCTTGTTCAATTGTTGTGCGTGAAAATGTAGAGATGGGATCCAAGCTAGATGAGAGTTATGTTTTAAGAGCATTTTCTGCAAGATTACTTTGGCTACTGGAGGAGGAAGAAAATGAATTTAGGCTGGATTCTCTTTGAGCTTAAATTGATTTTTGATGGGAAATTGAATTGGAAAGCATAATTGATTTAATTTATTTGTGTTGAAAGAGTGGGATTGAACAATAAGAAGCTTGATGTTAAAATTTAATTATTGATGTGCACAAAGTGTTTATTTAAATATGTAGAAGAGTTGGAATGGAGAAATTAATTTATAATTAATTTATATATTTGCATCAAGGATTAGAATTTGAATTTAGTGTGTTGGGTCTCTATATTGAAACTTAAAAGGATATAGATATTGTTTATGTATATATGTGTATTATGTGATGAAAGTTAGTGAGGGGCAGGGAATTTGAAGAGAAAGGAGCTTGGCATTGTAACGTAAATATTGAAGCATGTAAGGTATTTGGTAAGGTGCTTGAAAGGAGAAAATTTTGTTATTTTATTGGTACTAATTACATTATATGATAGATAATTATTCTTCACAATGAAAATTGGAATTGGAATTAAATGATTGTGGAAAGTATGATGAATTTACTTATGAATGTTTAGAAGTTTGTTGGACAAGAAATTGAAGATTAAAAAGCTTATTTGGATGGTTTGGAAAATGAAACACCTAAGTTGTTTGATATAAGGTATGAGAGAAAGCCATATCCTAATGGATTAAGTAACTATGGCTAAAAATTCTATAGAGAAGTTTTTGAACTACAAATGGAGGTGTATTAAGGAATTTAACCAACTTACGATAGTCTACTAAATTTTATTAAAAAAATTTTAGGATGTGTGGAGGAAGGGAAACTTGATTGGTGCGGAGAAATGAGCTTTAAACGTGGGGTTATTGCAGGTAAGTGAATAGCGTCCCAACTGATATTTTATTAAAATCTCCTTTATTCAAATATTACATTTTTATGCAAATTCTTTTTACGACTACAATATGATTATGAGATATTTGTTGATTAAGTTACTTTATTTCGTGAAATTATTTTACTAGAATTGATCATTTTAGTTTATCAGCAAATACAAGTTTGAATTCTAATTGTGAGATTTTATTTTGGAAATTATTGAATTGCCACGGAAAAAAGATTCATGTGAGTTCGACATTGAAAAGGAAATTTGATTGAATAGTGATTAATTTCTCACATGTTTGAAATTGAATTTGAAAGGGACTTTATATAGAACACTAGTTGCTAACGATAAGTTCGTTAGCCCTTGGCGCACCATGGTACACCTAGCTAGCAGGTGTTTATAGGAGGTGCTACCTTGCGATGGCCAACGCACGTGGAATGGAGGGATGGTTATTCATGAGCGTCGTACTCACATTTGTTTCATGGCTCTAGCCACATTTGGTTATTTACCCTCATGGACTGTGTGTCCACATTTATTTTCGTGGCATGAGCCACGTTTGGTTATTTACCATCATGGACTGTATGCCTACGTTTGTTTTCGTGGCATGAGCCACATTTTAGTTATTTACCCTCGTGGACTGTGTCCACGTTTGTTTAATTTCTGATAAGTCCTTATAATTATGAATCCAATTATTTGATGATTTATACTCCATTGGTTTTTATTTAGTAATTTGTTTATGAAAATGAAAATTTATTTCAATTATGTGCTTTCTTGAAATCAAGTGATATTATTATTTGCTATGATAGTTTAACGATTAATTTTATTTGAAATTTTATCGAGCCATTTCATTATGAAATTTATTAAATTTTTATGGAAATTGTTGTTTCTTAACTTACATAACTATTTCAAACTTTTCATTTTATTCATGCTCTATGATTTATTGTTAGGACGTTATTCACTAGAAAATTATTATTGGTCTCAGATACCTTAGTTGACGCTAATTCTCCTGCCAACCCTTGAGAACTTTTAGCTGTGCTGGGTGGTAAATTGATTGAAATTCCTCCCTTGGATGTAATTATAAATTGCCATGTCCTTATTTTTAAGAGTCTTGTTACATGCTTCACATAGATTATAGTTAAAGTTTTATTTTGATGTGTGTGTGCGTGCGCGCGCGCTATCAGATGATTAGAAACAGTTAAGCTCCTGATTGATATAATTTTTTGTGAGCATTTTTGTATTGTAAAATTTTTAGGAGATCCAAATTATAGGGCAAGTTCACCCAAAATTTTATAAAAAATGCTGAAGCTTTTATTATAATGACCAATATCAAAATTGTTAAAATTTCAATATAAATCTACATACACTTTGAAGATGGATTGATCGTTCAAATTAAGGCTTACGGGAGTATGTGATGTGGTTCACACCCATGCCGGTCACCCTCAATTTTTGGGGCTTGACAGCTACCAACCAAATATTGTATTAGAGAAGAAGGTAGAGAACATTAAATAAATGGCAAGGGAAAAAAAAACCATAGAAACTGTAATAAACTGATGCAATATCTTTGTGGCATTCCAATCATCACTAAATTTCTTTTCTACAGACTACAACTTTAGATTATAAGGAATTAAGAAAAGAAAATTCTTAAGTTGTGGATAAATCACAAGTAAAATGGTGCAGATGTCAAACAAACTAACTGTGATGAATCAACAACTTAAATTTCCTAATGCCTTAGCAAACCTCAAACTTAGTATTACAACTTCAATAACTTTTCCATGTTACAGTTTTATATATTATTCAACTTTTGTAACAATCAACTTCTGAAATAGGGAAGAAAGAAATATCAAGTATGTCAAGCTTTTACTAGGTCTAATTAAGCATACTTGAGGGTACAACATTGATACTGATGAAGAAGTGCAGCGTGTTCATCGTCAGGTGCATAGAGCTCATAATGTTTGGTAAAAACATTGCCAAGAGCATTATCCAATCTGCATCTCGGATCACATCCAAAGATTCTGCAAGAAACTGTAACAGAAAAGAAATATCAAAATGATGTATATCTCTAGCTTTTCAAAAGAGATTAAATGTTACTTCCCACAAAATATCCAAAACTTGATTTCTTTTTATACAATAATATTTTCATAACCACAATAAATAGAGTCATCTATCAATTTGCCAACTTTGAACAGTGTACCAATTTCAGAAATATATTTGACCATTTCAGCAAATCTATTGTTTGCTTACATGGACACTAATGAAACATAATTCTAATTGCAAAACAATCTAAAGAATCCCATTTGCCTTGATAGAACATCTCATCTACAAAATAGAAAGTTTGACTAAAGTGTATTTTCTTTCTGAAGATTACAACATTAATAAGAGGAAAACAGGGTATTTCAAAAGTAAATCATACTCACATTAATTATCATGTCATCCCAAGTATCTTGATAAGATGGATCCAGTTCAAGTTCTCAGTATCTCTAACATATTACTTCATCTTAGGAATCTAGAGATTGCCAAACTCACAAATTAATTACAATTGGATATGCAATCAGCGTCTTTAACTAGTGACATAAGAAAGCAGAACATGACAAATGATAACCTATGGATCCTTTGGCTGATTTAGTAATAAAAGTACGCATAAGTGGTGAAATAAATTGACAAAAATAAAGAGGTTTTATTTTAGAGCTGATAAACTGTCTTATTCAAGTGTTTTGAAAGATAATAAAACTAATAAAAATGCAATCAGTATGTTACAAAAGTAGAATGGTGGGTTAGGGTAAAACTCTTCATTGATGTGATTGATGATTTACTTTTTTTAACACCATTTGTTTTTTCCATGAGGAAAAAAAAATCCTAAATGGCTTGCACAAGGTTGCAGCTAGTATATATAGTTTCAATATTTACATTAACTTACTTATACATGCAACAGAAAGTAATTATAGGGCCCCATTTGGTTACTAAAAAGGAAAAAAAATAATGGATTAAAAAAATAAAAGTAAAAATAAGATGATCAAAAGGGATATGTGATTGCATTCATAAGGGAGAGGGATAATTTATAACATGACGTTGGGAATCATGATTCATAAAATTATTAGAGAGTATGATGATTTCACATTTATAGTATATATTGATGAGCTTTATCATGTTTGCTGTGAAGGAGAAAGGTAATTTAATTCATTTTTATTTTGATTTTTTCAATCTATTATATTCCATTTTCTTTCTATAACCAAATGGGACCTAAAAGTAAGAACTATGAAATACTTAATGTATTGATGACTTCTACCACAACATTGTATAATTCAGCTAGTGGTTCTTTCAAAGGGAGTCTGTTATAGAATTGCAAAGGGGCAGAGAGAAATTCCATGCCCAAGATTATAAAGTATTTTTTTTTTTCCTTTGGTCTTGAATACTAGCTCTCCATTTTCATATTGTTCTCTATTCTCCAAAAGAGTTCTTTTTACCAAAAACGAAAAAAAATATTTGTAAAGAGCTTAAGATATTATATTAATCTTTACCACAGCAATTAGCTCATCTTGCTGGTACCACGATTCAGTTCATGTAGAACTTAGCATAAACTAAGTATTTAGCATAAACTATTGCCTTGTCTTCCCGCCTTATCAACTATTAAAAAGATGTTGGCATCACAATGAGCTTAAGATTGTAATATAATCCAAATTGAATCTCTAGCTCAAACAATTACCTCATCTTGCCGAAACAAAATGATTTTTTTTTTTTTGAAACAAAGGTGCCAAATGACAAAGAACCTGCAAACAGAAAATATTTCTTTGAAAATAATTATTAAAATTTGAGACTAGTCTACTGGGAAAAATTCATGGCAAGATATCAAGAAAATTTTTCAAACCAAGGGTAGAAGTGTCAAGTTGAAGTACAATCTGTAGAGAAATTATACAAATAAGACCACCATAATGAGGCCATACATGTTATCCCTTCTCGTTCCTAAAATAAAATAATAATAAAATAACGAAATTGTGTATGTCTTGCATGCATGCACGCACTATACAAACAAAAAATTTGCAAAGACAAGTGACAAAATTGCTATTCCAACTGGAAGCAAGCACTGTTCTGTAGATGTTAAGTAAGAGCAGACTGAAAGCAGGTTACCTTTCCCTTTCCCACTGAGACTTAATTATAAGCCATGCTACAAGACTGTATGCATATACCATGGTATATGTCAAAATATAGGTAGGCAGCTGATCCTAGCCAGAGGATCATGCAAAAGCACCACCAAACGAGCAAAAAAGTCCTCTACACAAATCCGCCATGAATTATAAAGTTACGACTGTTGTGCTAAACAAAAATATCTTATGGTACAAAAAAACTATCAACCAAGGATCAAACCTCAACAAATAGTATATCAACACAAGTTTTACATAGACTGAGCATATCATTGCCATAAGATCAATGCCACCCACATTCTTAGATGCTTTTGCACACCTATAAAAGTAGCAATGGTATGCCAAGAAAAACTTCTGCATGAATAGAACATTCACAATGAATGCATGTAAATCTCCAGACATTTTGTAATGGAAAGGATTTCTTCAAGCAAAACCAGATATCAAACCTTAAGCTATGAATGAAAAAAATGGGGTCAAGAATCTGATATTCAAATTGAACTACCCTGTTCTAAGTTTACTAGGCAAGAGTATCTTCAACTCTTACCATGGAAACTGCACTGCTATGGCCTGAGGAATTGTCATTTTAACAGAAAAGGCCAAAGAATTGTAATAACTCAGGAATTTTAAGTTAAAAAAAATTAAAATATATAATAATATGTTTTAAATGTATTTGTATTATTAAAAAATTACCAATAAGGAATGTTGGTCTAGTAAGAGTGTAATGACTTTAAATTTTAAATTAAATGAATTCTCTCCTAATTAATATTTAATTTAATTATTTAAATTTTATGACAAATGAGAATATAGAGGCTTGTTTGAATTTATGTATAAAAATTCATAGTTTAATTCTTCTTTAAGTCAAATATGTTAGTTTTATTTTCATATGGAAAGTGCCCTTGTCTAAAAATATTATAATATAATAATAATAAAATAATAAAATCTGATGGGGTATTTTTCTGTAATTTTTGCCAAAAACTTTATATTTCATTTTTCTCCCCTTCTTTTTCATTCGACCGACTTCAGAGAGCTCAGATGGAGAAGGTTCATGATTTTTCTTCACTGCTCGTCCTCCTCTTTCCTGTCGCACTTTCAGCCTCCCATCGCCGTCAGTTCGTCCGTCGTTCTCCTCTCCGTTCACTTTCGTCGGCCACAGTGGGTTGAGTCATTAGACTCTAATCTTCCTCCTCTGTTCGCATTGCTCTTCCCTCTGCTCTCCATCACTGGTTGTTCTTTCTCTCCTCTATCAGAATCGTGTAGCATCCTCTACTTTGTGTCGTGGGAGCTGGTTCATGGGTGTAAAAGGTTCGATATGTTAGTCTTTCTGATTTCCCCTGTGACGTAGCTCTTCTTTTCCTTGTTCAAGTGTCGCCGTCGAGTATGTGTAGTTGCGGGAAGCATCGAATCTTTATTTCTTCTTCTTGCTGCTGCCGGGCGTGCAAAATCGTCTGTGTTCCTTCGCATGTGTAGCTGCTCAAGTGGGTCCAGATTTTCCTTTCCCTCTGTTCTTTATCGTGATTTACTTCTTGTTTGTGTTGTTGATGGTCTGAGGTAATGAACTTTGATCCTTTACTTCCCTGTTGCTGAATTGCTGAATACTTGTGTTGTGGGTTAAAATATTGAAATTTTTCTTCCTCCTTCCTCTGCTGCCACGAGTAATATAGGGGATGAGGATGTAATATTTTTGGAGTTAAAGATGGATTTATCCGTTGTAGGCATGGAACTTTGGAAGCTTATTTGGTTGGTTTTCTTTGAGTTGTGATTATCATAATAAAAAAAAAGAGTAATCTATTGGTTCATTGCTGTCAGCAGATACCGTTCAGTGTTAGATGGTGGGATGGTTTAATTAATGCAACATTTTGATTAAAGCATTTAGGTACTAATAAGATAGATAAACTTCAATTAATAAGGTTGCTCCCGCCACATCATGTTTAACCAAGTTTCTTTTAATGGAGCTTTTGTAACTAGATAAGAAGATTTTTACCCTCCAGAAATTATAAAAAAAAAATTTCTTTATTGATAGAGCTCATCTTTGATAGGTAATTTTACTTGATTGATTTGGTTACCTTAAGAAGAAGAATTCAAAGTTGGTTTTCTTTGAACTTAAACTTGATTTTGATGGATGTTGAGTTAAAAAAAATGATAAATTTAGATATTGGTGTTTGGAAATTATTGAGTAAAGTTTGAGAATTAGGAAGTTTTAGTGAATGGCTTAGAGAGGTTGTATGCTACATGCTTGACAAAAAGCCTAAGAGGAGATTGTAATTTAGTCAAGTGATTAGTTAAAGTTGAAAATTATGAGGAAAGTTTTATGTGTAAACTACGGTCCTAGAACTCTAAAGTTATTATTGTTAAATGTTGGTTGAGTTTGATTTTTGAAAGGTATTTTGTTTGATTCAAGTATAGGCCATTAAAAAAATGTTTTTATCTTATTATAGATGTTGGAAGAACTTGGTAAAGATTGAAAAGAGTGACTTTTTGAATTTTGAATTTGACAGGTAAGTGGATAGCGTCCCAACTGATATTTCATTAAAATCTCTTTTATTCAAATATTACACCTTTTATGCAAATTCTTTTTACGACAACAATGAGATTATGAGATATTTTGTTGATTAAATTACTCTATTTTGTGAAATTACTTTACTAGAATTGATTATTTTAGTCAATCAGTAAATACAAGTTTGAATTCTAATTGTGGGGTTTTATTTTGGAAATCATTGAATTGTTACGGAAAAATGATTGATGTGAGTTTGATATTAAAAGAAAAAATTTGATTGAATAATGATCAATTCTTGCATGTTTGAAAGTGAATTTAAAAGAGACTTTATATAGAACACTGGTTGCTAACGGCAGTTCCATTAGCCTTTGGCACACCATGGTACACCTAGCTAGCAGGGTGTTTATGGGAGGTGCTAGCCCTGTGCGATGGCTAACGCACGTGGAACGAAGGGATGGTTATTCGTGAGCATAGTACTCACGTTTGTTTCGTGGCTCTGGCTGCATTTGGTTTGTATTACCCTTATGGACTGTGTGTCCACGTTTGTTTCGTGGCTTTAGCTACGTTTGATTACTTTTCTTCATGGATTGTGCGTCCACGTTTGTACTCGTGGCATAAGCCACATTCGATTATTTACCATCGTGGACTGTGTGTCCACATTTGTTTATTATTCTGATAAGTCTCTAAAATTGTGAATTTAATTATTTGGTGATTTTAAATTTAATTGGTTTTTATTTATTAAATTTTTACAAACATTTATTTCATTTTTGTGCTTTCTTGAAATCAAGTGATAAAACATTTGTTATGATAGTGCAATGGTTCAAAATTTTATAGAGCTATTTTATTTTGAAGATTGTTAAATTTTTATGGAGATTGTTTTCTATTTAAATTATATAATTATTTCAAACTTTCCTTTTTTATTCGTGTTTAATTGTTCATTGTTGGGATATTATTCACTGAAAAAAGTATTTTTGGTCTTAGATACCATAGCTGGTTTTGTACTAATTGCTGATTTTTGATAGGGTCGTTGCTGAATTGACTAGAGGATTAGTTTTGAGAATATCATCTTATTCATGTAAAATTCAAAAACCTATGTAGTATCTTTTGAAAGTCCAATTTAGAGTTCTCCACATTAACTATAGTTAGGGTCCTGATTTTTTTTTTTTATATGTTAATTATTTGTTTCTAAGGAACAAAGTTCTATATTGTTGGATATATGTTGTAAACTTTTTGTTGTAGAGATTTTGAAAGATCCTACATTTAGGGGAGGTGCTGTAGAAATTTTATAAAAAGTTTGATATTTTGAATTATGTGAAAAGTAAAATTTGATACATTAATTTAGGACTTTTCTTAATTGAAGTTTTAGGGTTGTGAATTTATGCATATATCTTATGTTAGTCATGTTAAAATTTTAGAGCGTGACAAGAATGTTTTGAAAAAATATTGAACAGTGCTTTTTAGGTGAAATTAACAGATAGGGAATTACTACACATTAAAGAACCAAGGAGGAGAGGTTATGATGAAATTAAAGAAACATGATTCTTTTTTTTTTTTTTTTTGGGTCTTAGTTTTAACCTCTCCATAGGAATGTTTGTGTTATGATCAGAATTGGGCCTTTCCCTTTCTTTCATTTATTTTTATTCTTATCTTTTTTTCCTCATAACAGATAGGCTCTACATATTATAACTAAAGATAACTAAAATGAATGGAAATTTCTTATTTTTTCTTAGATTAAATAACAATTAAAAAAATTGAGTTTTATTTATTAATTTAGAGTAGTTAGGCATATGCCTATAAATAACTATTCTATTGTCAAAAGGATAAAAATATGAAGACAAGACCTTACTCCATTCGTTTTAATTTCTAGAGTATGAATTTATAGAAGCTACTTCTTTTTCAACATGAATTTTAGGTGGAACCAAATGCACTTCTCCTTAGCGGATAGATGCATGTAATTAAAGTAGTTTTTCCAGATCATAGAATCCTGTGTGTTTGAGTTTTTCACTGAATTGAATCAAGCCCCTAAACTTATTCAGCATCTTTGGATATCATCACACCATTGCAGAACTTTGCCAATGATAGTTAAAGATTGCCACTGAAAGATGTTCAAGGAGATTGGAATGCATTTTCGCATAAATAATTTTGCATTTTATTGTTGGCTGAGAGTTTGTCATCTGAATTTAATTTTATCTCTCATTTTGACCAATGTTGTTCTTCTATGAAGTCAAGCAAATAAGAACTTCAGCAAAGAATAATAATTTCAAAAAGATTTGCAGGTACTTACATTTACAAGGGATGTAAAGCAAATCATATAGATACACTAAGCCAACTGGCAGAAAGCAACGTTGCGCCTCATTATAAATCTTTCGTACAGTATACCATAAATTACACATCTTTATTTTTTTTTTTAAGGGGGAAAAACATTAAGAGGGAAGGGATACTCAAAATAAAAAAACAAAAGTGAAAGCAAAATCATAAACTCAAGAAGGTTCACCAAACCACCCTCTCTGATCCTCGAAAGACACAACGCACTGTGATCCACGGCTCTTAAGTTTGGGCGTTTAACATGTCATCATAATAATGCTTGTGGGGTGCATTCAATGTATTTCTTTCACTTATTGCGTACGCACACACGCGTACTATGGTAATTAATTTTAAGAGACTAACTAATTAATTTTACGAAATCAATCATCTTTCTATAGTTACAGTGAAGCTTGTTTTTTTTTTTTTTTTTTGGTGCCTGATAACAGATAAGCTTTAGTACAAGGAATGCATAGCACATGGAAAGTTTCAGTTCAAAGCAAAAAATTATGGCCAGGAAAAAAAAAAAAAACCGAAGCATTGATCCGAATTGTTATGAATCGTTAATGGCATGAACATGTTTCATTCATTGATCCGTATAAATACAACCTGTGCATACATGTATGTGCAGGGATCTGGATTCCATGACTGCAGTTACTACAGTTATGGAGTAAATTTTGACATGTGGCAAAATTCTGGCTTTCTGTTAAATTAAATGGTTTGGATGATCTTGTTATAAATAAAATCAATCACACTCAATCCAAATCTCTCCTCTCTTTTTTGGTTTCCACAATCACCTGCCCTTTCAGTGCCTATTATACGCAGAATATAATATGAGAATATGCAGAATCCAAACCCATATAATAATACAAAACGAGCAACGATATCAAACAAAAATATGCAGAATACCATAATATAAAAATAAAGCCAGCAGAATCTTCGATAAAATCCAGATGATATCAAAACACTTGTGGTAATTGAGTTAGTTTCGTTAAACAAATAAAATTAAAAATGCATCAAAATTTCTTTCATCTTAGCACCGTCCTGATTCAATAGAAAAGCCATATAGAAAGCAAGCATATTTTGATTCAATAGAAAAATAGAGAATGTTCAAATAGGAAGCAATCCAAAAAAAAAATTGATAATAAAAATGATTAAAAATAAATTATAAATCACAGAAAATATCACCTTAGACTATGTCAAAGAAGAACAGAGCATGTAATAACCTTGACTAAATTTAAAATAAATAAATAAATAAATATTAGGTTAACTTGCTTAAAGTGTGTTTATATTAGTTCTTGGGATAAATATAACAAATTAGAGACTTGATCTAGTGGCAACTGAGGAAGACTTAAAGAAGAATTAATTTTTTTTTTCTGGCCATGCGAAATTACAAAATTGCCCTCAGTTCCATCAGTTTTTTTAAAACTCTTTCTTCCTTCTTTCTCGATGAATCTGGAGCTGTGACACAGGCTGCGTTCGAGTCGTCGTCGAGATCCTCTACCTGTGCTGCTTCCGACAGACGTCCTCCCCTCCAAGCTTCGAAGCTCGCCTCGTTTCCGACTCTGTCTTCTGTAAATCACGGGCATGTGGACTCCATATAGTAAGGATCAGATTTCAAGCTCCATTTCCATCTTCCATTTATTTCTCCAAGTCCAGACTCCAGATCCATGACTTGAAGGTTCAAGCTTGCGTATTGTGACTAGAGAGATCTGAGGAGCATCGATATTTTTGCTCTACCTTTCAATCGAAGCTATCTTCTTCATCCTCTACCAAAGCCAGCACTGTCGTTCGTGTGCTCGCCGTCGACGCTGTGCTTATCCGTTCGCCTCAGCTGTGATTTTGTTCCAGAGTTGCTGCTGTTCGTCCGCCTCTCTTGCTGATTCAAGTATGAAAAATCTCTCTTTCTCTTAGCTTCTTGTTCGTGTGGGTATAAATGGTCTGGGTGAGCAAAGATCTCTTCCTTTTGGGTTTGTTTTCTGATTACTGGTGAGCTTATTCTTCTTCATTCACGGAGGCAGCTCTTCTTCACTGTTCAGAATCGTTTTCCTTCCTCTGTCCGTGCATGTGAGTGGCTGGAGTGGTATTAAGGTAATTATAAATCTTTGGTTTGCTGCTGCTGTGCGTGAGGCTGTCGTTTACTATGTGTGCATGTGAAATTACAGAAGTTGTGGTTGCTCTATTATTTTCGTGCTGTTATAGGGAAGGGACAACTCAATATTGAGTTGGAAATTGATCTCAAAGCTCAATGATGATATATTCATAGCTGAAATTAGAATTATTTGATAGAATCTTATTGCTGCCGTACGTTGTAAGAAGATTCAAGTTTAAGCTAAAAACTTGACTTAAGAATTGGTAGTGATATACATATGAGTCATAATTTTGGAGCTTGATTGATTTTTGTTAAATTGTTGAAGGTTTTAAAGTAATAAGGTAGAAGTAAGACACCTAAGGTAAGTGGTGCAAAGATTGGGAGAAAACTTCTATTCTAAGAAAATAGAATGGCATGGCTAAAGTTTTATGGAGAAAGTAAGAGGAACGAATGATAATGCTTGAATTAACTTTAAATCATAAATTTGGTTTTGAATTTTTGATGGTGGTTAGTAAAGGGTGTGTTATAAATTAAAAAGTTATTAAAATCGTATATATTTAAATTGTATATATTTATATTTTATAGGGTGTGTGGAAGAACAAGACCTTGACAAGACTTAAAAGAAGAATACTTTTGAGAATTAGAACTTTAACAAGTAAGTGAATAGCATTCCTTATGAGTATTTATTAAAATTCTTTTATTGAAATATTTCATTTTTATGAATTATGTTAGTTTTAGAAATTTTGAAATAATGATGAAGAATAGTTATATTATGATTTGTGCATTTTCTCAAGAAATATATTTCTAATATTGATTAAGGTACCTTTGCCTATTGAATTTCAAAATTTCTTGATTACATGATTAGCGCAAGTTTGTACATTTGTTATGGTGTATCGATTTGACAAGTTTCATATATTCGAAGTAATTCATGCGAGTTTGATCTTGAGAATAAAAATTTGACTTCAAAAATAATTATTTCTCTTACATGTTTGAAATGAATTTCTAAGAAAACTCTATACAGAGCACTGCTACTAACGACAATTCCCTTAGTCCATAACGCTCTGTGATTAAACACTAGCTAGTTTGTTTCATGAGTTTTATTCTCACATTTGGTATTTGTGGACTTTGTACCTGCGTTTGATTCCGTGGCCTGAGCCACATTTGGTTACTTACTCTCGTGGGCTGTGTGTCCACGTTTGTTTTGTAGCTTCGTCTGTGTTTGTTTACTTACCCTCATGGACTGATGTGTCCACGTTTGTTTTCATGGCATAAGCCATGTTTGGTTATTTATTCTCATGGACTGAGTGTCCATTTTTGTAACCTGTTCTATTGAGTTCTCAAAATTTTAAATGTTGATTAATATGTGTTTTTGAAATTTACCTAATTTTGACTAGTAATTTGTATCACTTTGAGTTATATGAGAGCAGTTTGTTTTCTTTAAGCATGATAACATAAATTATTTTCAACTTATTCTTATTTTACAAATATGATTATGACTCACACGCTTATAAATTTTGGTGGAATTACTTTCAATTATCTGACACCATTATTACAGATTATCAATTTAAATTTTAAGAATTTTACCATAGGAATGCTATTCATTAGAAAAATTATTTGATCTCAGATTGGTTAGCTGACTTCGATCCCACCAACGACCTCAGAAAGGACAACTAGCTATAGTGGGTGGACATTTTTATCTAATGTAAATATATAATTTGTATCTCTTTTTGATTTGAAAGAAAGAGTAGATGCTCCACATAGGTTATTGATGAACCTTATTTTTTATCTGTATATTGGTTGCTGGCTGGAAGGAGCTATGCTCCTAATTTATACTGTTATTTGTAAAAAACAATTTTGTTGTAGAATTTTTGAGAGATTATAGTTACAGGGGAAGTTCTGCTAAAATTTTTACAAAAATATCGACACTCTCTTATGACATTGAGTTTAAAGAACTTATTTTAATTCTCATAAGATTTGATTAAATTTTTTTCTTTTCTTTTGTAAAATGGAATAAATATTTATTTGAAGGCTTACGAGAATGTGAGAGTGGTTTACACTCGTGCCGATCACCCTTTATTTTTAGGGCGTGACAGAGCACTACTTAAGAAAAGACTCCACCTTGTTAGTCGGGGGGGAAAAGAAAACTCTAGCAGTTGACTGGAGAACAACAACAACATAGCACTATTTAAGAAAGTTATGAATTTTAGGTGGGAGATAGGTTAGAGATTTATTCCGTGATATTATTTAAGAGATTTGAATGTATTTGAATTGAGTATTTCCTAATTTTGATTGTAACAAAATTATTCAAACCATTAATTTAATAGAGAGCCTAGGTTTTGCCACATGATAAAGTCACTTAATGACTTTAGTTGTTATAGTCAAGGGATCCAAATCTATGTGCAGTAAGTTGAATCTGGAGAGAGGTTAAACTCCTCAATGCACTAATAGGACAAAAGCAAAGAATTTAGGGAAAAAAAACTAATCACAATTAATTTGTTAAAAAAATCATAGTTAATACTAATAAAACTTCCAAGTTAACTAGATTAAATAAGGAAATAAAAGTAAATGTCTCACTGAATGGATAAACTCAAGATTCTACACCGTCATCATTTTTTTTATTTTATTTGCAACAACTATACATATTAATTAGAATGCATACTCGGGAAAGATTGCAGCATACATAATGTAAAATATAGTAATTTTGAAAACATTAGTCCATTACATGTCGATACAATGACTCTTTCAATTTGTCAAGTAGACTTTTCAACCGACTCGTTCAATTTGTCAATAAGTAGACTTTTCAACAGATACTATTTTCATATTTATTTAGTATTAGTTACTTATTACCAATTATTTTATTATTTTAGGATGATCATGACATCTGTGGCATGCAAATGCAATTATATAATAATGTAGATTCTAATGTATAAGAAGATATAGGAAAGAGACATTTTTCTCTTTTAATAGATGAGAAAAAAGCCATAGCTAAAAATTTAAAATGATGAGAAAATAAAATCAAACAATCAAAATTTCAATGGGCAATCTAATTTATAAGATTGACTTTAGATGTTAAATAAAATTTATATCTCATTTATGTGAGTTGCATTATTTGTGTTTCATTGGGTTGATTGCATCTTGTCTTACATGCTCCAATCAATTATTATATAAAACTTTATAAAATGAAAAAAAAAAACATTAAAAAAAAGTGTAGAGAGAGAGAGATACCCAAATGACCATAATTACATGCCAAAAGATGGTAGACCCATGTAAAGCATGGAGTACATTAATCTTCTAATTAATTCAAGAAACATGGGAGGGAGGAAAGAGAGATTTTAAGTTCAATTTAAAAATATAGGCAAAGAGGATTATAACATTTTACTAAATAGAAAATGTAGGAGGAAAAAATAAGAAAAATTAATTAAAAATTTTCAACCATATTTCTCTAATTTTTAAAATCAAACCCACCAAAATATAAACAACAAATTAAAATGATGCCAAAAAATTAGATAATACCCATCATCTTGGTTGATGTGTTAACTTCGTGCATATTTTTTAATAAAATATTAACAACAATTAATATATAATTCAAAATGGGTTAATGAGCAAATAAGACCTTGAATTCTTGTTCGAAAATCGTCCTGGATCCTAAACTCTTAAAATGTGTAAAATAAACCCTAAATTTTTTAATTCATAGCAAAATAAATCCTGATCATTAACTTTTCTAATACTGTCACTGTTACTGTCCATGTGGATACTATAACGATTTACCCTAACTATTACAGTACTTGCATGGATAGTAACGATGTTAAAAAGTTAATGGTCAAAGTTTATTTTGATATGAATTTAAAAGTTTAGGATTTATTTTATATATTTTGAGAGTTTAGGGTTCAAGGTAATTTTCAAGCAATAGTTCAGGGTTCTATTTACTCATTAACTCATTCAAAATGTATCCCTTGCATGTTAGGAATACAAGAGCAACTTGTTTCATTTTATAATTTTTTATTCTTATACATATTAAAAATATAGATGTAAATGATACTTTATTTTATTCCATAATTTTTCATTTTGCTTAATTTAAAATTTAGCCTGAATAATAATGCAAAAAAATATTTAGTAATTTACTGTCCATGAAAATAAAAAATTTAAAAAACATATTACATGTCAAAATTTATTACCCCATACTGATAATGTGTAGTAATAAGTCATTCAAAAAATTTAAAATAAAAAGATGACATAAAAAATCCCACATAATTTTGTAAAATTCAAAAAAGAAAACCTAAAAAAAGTATTTAAAAACAATTTGTTATGTTATTAATTTTAAATTTATAATTAAAAATTTTTTAAAAAAGTAAAAATACTAGTTATAATAACTTTCTACAGTGGTCCTACAGTAAAAAGGATTTTGTTTTAATAGAGTAAAAAGGATTTTTAAAACATTTACAGTTTAAAGCCATTATACTTTGCTATAACAGTAGATATAATAGTAGATAGATAGATAGATAGATATAAACTTTAAGTAATTTGCAAATTTGATGGATAAGATGGATATCCAATTATATGAGTCAATAGATAGATGGATACTCTTGTCCACAAAATGGGTCAATGATGGATTGTATTACTTTAAGGAAAAATTAATCTTTTGATCTTTCAACTTTCAAGTCATTTGTAACTCAGTCCCTCAACTATAACTTTATGTGATTTTGTTCCTCAATTATGATTCATTGTAACTCAATTCTTCAACTTTTGATTCACTTATAACTCAGTCCTTAATTTTTAAAATTTTTTAAAAAGTTATCTTCATCAAATAAGAAGAATAAAAAAAAATTCTCATATGTTGATCTAAAATATCCTCATCTTGCTATTTAATATAAGATCTAAACTAACATGAAAAAGAGAGCTAATAAAAGTTGAAGAATTGAGTTTTAAGTGAGTTAAAAGTTGAAGAACTAAATCATAGACGAGTCATGGTTGAGAGATTGAGTCGCAACGAGTTATAATTAAAGGATTGAGTTACGAATAAGTTAAAAGTTAAAGGATTAAAAGATTAATTTTTTCTTGTTTTAAAATCTTCTTTACTGGATCTTAACCAGGTTAATGGGCAATTCTAATACAAACGTGAATTATAAATCTCAAAAAAATCACTTATAACGACCTCTAATAAATCTCAAGGAAAAAAAAATACAAACATGAATTATAACCATAAAATAAAAATAACCCCCACCAATTTCAAGGAATTCAAACAAGACATGGAAAAGCAAATATTAAAAAGAAAAAAAGTAATCTAACAGTTACAAGAAACCGAAATTATGATATGAAAATAAATACTACAAATGAAGTGGGTAGGATGACCTTCAATCCTACTGAAAAATGTAATTTTTCTTTGCTATTATAATTAATGCAAACCACGTGCAGAAGGGTTGACAGAATCATTGTTAAGTCCTATGTATAAGAACAAGATGGAGAAAAGAATTTCTTAACGGAAATTCTTAGAAGATAATAGATAACGCAAATAATTTATAAGGAAAACATATAAAATAAGCCAGCCACAATTTATGCATTGGTCGATCACACTTAACACAGCAGGTGATCAGATATCTCATTAAATTAGTAATTCAGCAAAAGAAAGTGTAATAACCGAAAGTAAATAAATAAATAATGGGAATAATGTTTTTATAAACTTTGGAATAGATGTATCAAGATGAAATGGTGGTTTTATAAAAATTAAACTTGTTACCTACTTATAAGTTTAGAAATCGAATCCTTAATCAAGGACAAATTTTAAATTTTACTTTAATAATTAAATTATTAAACTAACCCTCTTCAACAATAAAAAATACAATCAGATTTTTTTTTTTTTTTCCATCCTTGCCCATTTTCCTGGTTGCTAGAGAGAGAGAGAGGGAGGACACTTCCAGAAACATCTCTCTTCCGTTCTTCCACGTCCTTCCATCTGTATGTCCCTGGCGCATGTATGGAGGGGGGCTCAGTTCTTCGCTGCTGTAGGTATTCACAGGTTGCGTTAGATTCTTCTTTCTCCTCTGTTCAGGTTGATTGATTTTGCTCCTTCCTCCGTCTCCTCGTTCACCTGTCGCTGGCAACTATACGGGTGTACCGTTCATCCGCCGCTTTGGTGGTTTCGTGGGGTTGCGATTTCTTCTTCCTCCTTCCTTGTTTCAGCACTATCGGTCCTTCTCTTTCTTTCTCTGTTCCTGTCGCGCTGTGGGTGTAATGGCTTCCTTCTCTTTCATGTTCGCACGGCCAGCTTCTTGCATCCATCACCCTTGAAATGAGGTGACGTTCTTCGAGTCCCTTCCTCCACACTGATTCTGTGTATTTGTGTGTTGGGTTTTGGGTGACTAAAATCTGGACTCCTCTTCCGTGACAGCTGCTGTGCGTGAATAAGAGATATGATGGTATTTAAACAAATTAAAAATGAAGACTGAGAAGCTTATTTAGGTTGGTACGTAAGTGTTGAGAATTTTGATTACTGTAAGGGGAAGTGAGTTTAGAGTTAGTTTTCTTTGAGTTTGAATCGGAATTAAGTTAGGGAACAGAATTTGATGAGATTGGTTAATTTCATAGTTGATATTGGAAACTGTCAGGAGGAGACTTGTAGAGAGAAGAGTTTGAAATTATAATTTAAAGATTAATGTCTTCAAGGTGCTTGTTGAAATGTTTTTAGGACTGGTTTGATTATATTTGTCATGTCCCAAAACAGAGGATGACCGGCATAGGATGTAAATTATATCACACATCCCTTAAGCCCCAAATTAAGTGAATTTTCCCTTTTCAAAAATATAATTATATTTATATTAAAATTATGACATCTTCAATAATGATTGTTTTAATAAAAGTTTTAATATTTTTATAAAAATTTCAGCAGAACCTCCTTTATAAATGAGATCTCCCGAAATCTCTATAACAGAAATTATTATGATATGCATCCAACAAATTGAAATTATGTTTCTCAGATACAAACAGTCAACATAATAAAACAAAAATCAGGATTCTAGCTATAATTAATGTGGAGCACCTAAAGCATAAATTTTAAAATAAAACATATAATTGAATATTTACATTAAAGGAGAAGGGTTTTACAAAAATAAATGTTTATCCAGCACAATTGCAAGTCCTTAAAGGTCGGTAAGAGGTCTAGCGTCAATTAATGACTCTGAGACCAAAATAATTTTCAATGAATAGCATTCCCAAAAATAGAATTTAATAGAGTAAAATAATAAACTTACTATTATATGAAATAATTGAAAGGAAATTAATTCAGAATAATAACTCACAAGATCTAGAAATATCAATTATAATAATAAAACATGAATAAGTTAAAATTTCTTGAATCTAATATGCTAAAGGAGAATAATTTATTCATAATTGAGTAAAAGTAGTAACTTACTAACTGCAAACATTGAAAATTCAAATATACTAGCTGAGAATAATCAATATAATATAATCATGAATTTGAAGGTTAAGAAGTTCCATATAACTTCAAAGTACTAAACCACCAAATTGATAATGACAAAACAGTTTAACTCTTTGTTCTTGTAAAGCAAATTAAACAAATAAATAATTAAAAATACCCTTTATTAAATAAAACCAATAAAGTGTGTATTCACAAATCAATTAAA
The DNA here is from genome assembly GCF_029017545.1 of Prosopis cineraria. NCBI lineage: Eukaryota > Viridiplantae > Streptophyta > Magnoliopsida > Fabales > Fabaceae > Prosopis > Prosopis cineraria. Next base: position 33,156,772 of record NW_026555342.1, read on the forward strand.
TGCTAATATTTTTAAGGACTCTTACCAAACAAGTAACAAACGTGGACACATAGTCCACGAGAGTAAAATAACCAAACTCGGCTTATGCCATGAAAACAAACGTGGACACACCAATCAACGAGGCTAAGTAACCAAACACGGCTCAAGGTCACGAAACAAATGTGAGTGCAAGGCACGCGAATAACAAATGTGAGAACAGAGCTCACGAAAACTAAGCTAGCTAGTTATTAACCAAGGCGCACTATGGGCTAATGGAATTGCTATTAGTGACAGTACTCTACTTAAAGTCCTCATGAAATCACTTTTCAAATATGTGAGAATAATCATTTTTGAAATATAATTTGCATTCTCAATATCAAACTTGTATGGATCATTTCAAATTTCAAAGTTTGCCAAAACAATGTTTCATAGCTATTGTATAAGCTTATATTAGTTAAGTAACCAAGAATTTCTAGAGTAAAATAAACAAAGATGCCTCTATTGATCTTGAAAATATATTTCATAAAGAAAATACATGCATATACCATAATTTAATTAACTTTCACCATCATTCTAAAATTTTTATAACTAAAATGATTTAATTAACAAAGTACATAATAATCATCGTAGTTGTTAAAATGATTTATATGAAAATGTAATATTTTCAAAAACAGACTACTTTTATTGAAAAATAATGGGGTGTTATTCACTTGCATGCTAAATTTCAAATCCAATGATTTCCTTCCTCAATTCTTATTAAGGGACTCATCTTCCACATACCCTATATGAATAAATGAAGCCTCAATTTGCTTCCTATAGTTATATAAACTTTATTCCACTATCAACACAATCTCAACAAACTGAAGTATTCAAAATCCCAAAAATCAAAATTCATATTATAATGGTTTATCAAATATCATCACTTACCACCAATTTACCTCATATTATTCTAATCATAACTACTATTTATATAAGATATGATTTTCTCATACATTGTATCGAACACCTTGTATGCAAAATTTCCAATCACCCACAATTAAATTTATCATGCTCATTTTACCCATTTCTCAAACATCTTAAATGCATTCTCAAGATCAAATGATAAACACCACTGTGCATATGAATTTATAAATTACACAACATAAATCTTCTAAAAATTCAACTAACCCTACTATAACTTAAAAATAAAACTCTTTGCAATGCTCAAGTTAACTCACCTAAATAAAATTTGAATCAGTCATGCCTCTCATCCCACTAAATAGAATTTCAAAAAAGTTTAAATCTAGCAAAATTCTTCAAACAAGCATCTGACTGAACACCTTGTACGCACCAATCTCAATCTCATGCCTAAGCCCTTCCCTTCCAACAACATCCCACCAAATCCTCAAAATCAATCAATCCAAACAAAATTACTTTAACATAAAATTCAGACCCACATATACCATCATGAAACTTTAAGATACATATCTAACTCAACTTCAAATTTTCATTTTTTTTTCACAACACAGTAGCAATAAAACCAAAGAGAAAAATTGTAATTTCATCTCCATCACTTCACCCACTTACACACACAAAAATTCTCTAAGGAAAGGAGAAGAGATCATGTTTCTTACCTCTAATAAACCAACACACACGAACAAGGAGAGGAAGAGAAAGTCGTGCCTGTACAAAGGAGGGAAAAAGATACTGTCGTTGAGCATAGAGAAGAGATGAACAGATCAATGACTGATAAAGCAAGAAAAAGAAAGCAAACCATCTTACACCCTTCCATACAGTCACCAACTTTGGCAAGCTGGAACAGAGGAGAAGAAAGGAAATAGAAGCTACGAGTTGCTGATCAGTGTCGGATGAAGCTACCGCAATCACGCCGTCTAAGATTGTAGTAGAAAAGGACGAAGGAGGAGGTGAAGTAGAAGAATCAAGCATCAGAGTACTTCTCTCTCTCTCTCTCGTGGGTCTCTAGAAAAATCGGAGAGGAGGAAGAGAATATATCAGATTTGAGAGAAGGGTAGATTGGTAATTTCATAGAGTAAAAAGGCAAAAATAATTCTCCTTTTGGCTTCTAGAAGATTCAAACTTGGGACCTACCAAGGTAATACTTGGACAACCACTACTATACTAGCTTTCCTTCTTGACATATTTGTCCTAATAATTAATATATTTACAATCAATACACATTATATATTTAATTTTTTTCTTAAAATTTTTGGGTTATTACATTCTCCACCCGTTAAGAAATTTAGTCCTTTGAATTTAATTTGCGCATGTCTCAATCCTCAAATAGGTATGGATACTTTGAACGCATATTACTTTCGACTTCCCATATAACTTCTTCTTAAGAATGGTTACACCATAACACTTTTATTGAAGCAATTTCTTTCAATTACTGTTTCTTCACTAGCTTATCAAGAATGATAACAAGGAATTTTTTTTCCATAAGGCAAATTTGAATTTATCTAAATTCATTGGATTGCTATTACATGAGAAGGGTTATATAAATATTTTCACAACATCGATACATAAAACACTAGATAAACACCCAATAATTCAAGCAACAGTGCCAAATGATAAGCAACTGCACCAATCTACTTTCAGATCTCAGATGGACCAATACACCTCACATTCAGTTTATCTTTCTTTTCATATCTCATTAATCCTTTTACAGGAAGTACTTTAAGAAATACTTTATCCTCAACTATAATTTCTAATTTCTAGTGGCCATTATCAACATAAGACTTCTATTGTCTTTGTGCTGTTACCAATTTTCTCTAATTATTTTTGCTTTCTCAATAGCATCTTGTGCCAGCTCTAGTCTCAAAGCTCAACATTACTAACACCAAACCATTTGATAGGGAATCTACACTATCTACCATAAGTGCCTCATGTGGAGTCATTTGAATGCTAGCTTATTAACTATTATTACAAGAAAATTCCCTTAAGACTAAATAGTGATCTCAACTACCACCAAAATCTACAATGCAATATTTCACCTTATAGTTAATAGCGCCAAATCTTCAATACAAGCACCATCATTATTACTTTTAAGTTATCAGTTAGGTAGTTTTGCTTATGCTTCTTGAGTTTTCTCAAGGTATAAGTAATGACTCATCTAAGTTGCATTAAGGCATAACCCAAACCCATATGAGAAGCATTATAATGAATGGCATGCCTTCTAAAGCTTACTGGTTGGGTTAAAAATAATGCTTTTAACTTTAGAAAATTCTCTTTATACTTAACATAACATTCAAATTTTACACTCTTCTGAGTCAGTCTCACTAGTAGAGCAGCTATCCTAGATAGATTCTTAACAAATTGATGATAATACCCTAGAAGGCTCAAGAAACTCTAAGTTTCTATGACTGTTATTGGTCACAACCAATTCTGCTCCTCTTCAACTTTGCTTGGATTAATTTGGACATCATCTTTAGAACTAACATGCCTCAACATTGTTAAACCAAAATTCACATTCACTACTATAGAATTTTAAATATAAGATACCTAAAAATATGACGGTTATAAAAAAGTCTATCATATAATGATGAGGCGGGTGATAGTTAATAAATAAATGACGGGTGTTTAAAATACCTGTCATTTATATATATGGTAATATATGACGGGTGTTTAAGAACCCATCATATAATGCTTCAAATTATAATCTTTTTCAAAAAAAATTAATAACACTATATATGACGGGTGTTTCAAACACCCGTCATATATGTGTGTAACAATATATGACAAGGATTTAAAATCTTGTCATATATGCTTGTTTTTAAAATCTTTAGTTTCCTCTTTCATTTTCATTTTCAGATTCATGTCGATATTTTCCTTTCGTCTTCTCCATCTAAATTTAAAATCCCATGCCTTGTCTATTTGCCCAGATTCAACACAATTTTGCCATGCTCATCAAGATCTACCAGTCCATTCGAAGCTATGCTCAGTCTGTATTTTCACTATCCATTCACTCACTGTCATTCATCAACTTACTTGAGTTGCTTAGCTCAAAGAGGTCAACACTGTTGAAGTACCCTTCTGATTCCACCTATTTCACCAAGGTTGACCCTTCTTATGCTTTTGTTCGCAAGGTCCAGTGACTGAACGTTAAGGTCAATCCCTTTACCAAGGTTGACCCTTCTCATGCTTTTGTTCGCAAGGTCCAGTGACTGAATGTTAAGGTCAATCCCTTCTTTTTCCTCCTTTTTTAATTCTTGCTTCTTCTTCTTCTTCTGTTTTTTTTAAATTAGATCTCATTGTTCTTCCAAAATATAAGTGGAAAACTTCACTTTACCCTGTGCATGTTAAATGGGTAAAATCTAAAATCTCATTCTTTTCCATTCACGATATTGTATATGGTTAATACTTTCCTAACTCTTAATTTTTATTTATAATAATCTTGTCACCATTTATTTGTTATTCTTTTAACTAGATTTATTAGTTGTTATTGTTGGGGGAGTGAATTGAGATTTGTTTTTTAGCCAAAAAGGATAAGATTTGACAAAAATAGTTTTAGTAGGCTCCATATTCAAAATGTTCTATTTGTGCTATTTGAATTATCAATTTAATCAATATCCAGTACAAAAAAAATAATATGTTAATATATAGTTATTATATACTATGTGCTGCCTTGTCTTCATTAGTAAAAAAATAACATGTTAATTAGTTTACACTTTTATCATATTGTTGAGTGATACATGTCTAATTTTGAATATCAAAATGAAAATGAAAAGAGAATCCAATATTTATAGCCATGGATTTGTTTTTTATGTTCACATCCATGGATGAACAGCTAAGTTCTTATGCTTTTTAATGATAATATGATTTAATAATTTTAATGAGTTTTAGTTTTGTTTCTTTTTGAATTGATTTCCATTCTAATTCAATTGGTATTGTTTTCTAGAAATATTAATATATTTCTATCTGGATATAGATTTTGTATAGTTATTATATATTTATAGAGGGCTGCTTGTAGAAACAACCCCTTATTATAAGAAAAAAAAGAGTAAAAAATGACAGTTATTGTAAATAACTGTCATTTTTGCAAGAATGTATGACAGTTATTTGCAATAACTGTCATATATTGTACTGCCAATATATGACGGTTATTTATAACAACTGTCATATATTATTTTAGTGAGAGGAAAATATGATAGTTATTTGCAATAACTGTCATATATTGCATTGCCAATATATGATGGTTATTTATAATAACCATCATATATTGTTTTAGTGGGAGAGTTTTATATGATAGGGCTATTTAACCGTCATATATAATCAAATATATATGACAGGGAAATAACCGTCATATAAAAGGGTAGACTTTAAATGACAATCTAATAAATGATAGTTGTTAACCGTCATTTATAGGAAAAAATAACCATCATTTTTGCTTGTTTCTGTAGTATTGATTTTGAGAAGTTAGCATAAAATTGTTTCTCCCTTCACATTGCAATACAATTCACAAGTACTATTCATGCTCTTCTGGGCTCCTTCAATATATCAAAATATTATTAATGAAAATGATCATGAACTTATCAAAGAATGATCTAAATGTCTAATTCATCATATCCATAAATGCTATCAGTGCATTAGTTAACCCGAACAACATTACAAGAAAAACCATAATGACCCTATCAAGTTTTAAATACAACCTTTGGCATGTTTTCCTTCTTGATCATTAATTGGTGATAACTCGAACACAAATCTATTTCAAAAACATCAAGCTCTGTGTAGTTGGTAAAAACATCAATTCGACAAAGTGGATACCTAATTAAATTACCAATAATCGATGCAAGGTTTTAGTGATCCATCCTTCCTTTTCCTAAAGAGCACTAGTGCTTCTCAAGAATATGTATTAGGTCGGATAAATCTTTGATCTAATAATTATTGCAATTTAATCTTCAATTCTTTTAATTTAGAAGGTGTTATTCTATAGGGCACAATGGAGACTAGTTGAGTATTTGGATTCAAGTCAATAGCAAATTCAATCTCCTTGTCAAGGACAATCTCATAAATTCTTCAAGAAAAAAAAACATTAAGAAATTCTCCAACTACCCATATTTAGTCTCTATTAGTTATGAGCTTATTCACATCTTTTACTATAGCTAAGATCTCTTAATAACCTTTTATCAGTAATCTTTGGACTTTTAGAGCCAAAATAAAGTTAATTAGTCTTCGGATCAAACTCCCTTTCAATACAAAAGGAGTTCAACCTATTACAACAGCATTTAAAGCTCTTGCATCCTAACTCATGTAGCATATACTTTCACTTGTCCTTGGCTTAAATAAGACTATTCTCGCTTTCCATTTCCCTTTCCTAATACACCCTTGACAGCTGAAGTAGAAGTGATTCTCACATATGGAACTATAAACATAGTAGGATGGGGAAGAGGTCAAATTAACTCAGAGCTTGACAAGAATCGAATATATGAACAATTCCTCATTAAGTGGCTTGTCTGCCCGTGCTCAAAGTATACACTAAACATCCTATGACATAGCCCTGAATAGTATTTCCTATAACTAATGCAAGTAACTTTAGTATAATTTATTGATTCATGATAACTAGGCCTGGGATTTAATTTTTCTAGAACTAAGTCTAGCAATTTGAATACTTGCTGATGGAGAACTGTATACTCTAGATATAGACTACAAAACACAAGAATAAATTAAATCTAAAATTGATGACTTCTGGAGAAAGAACCAGAAAAATTCTCATTTCTTTCTCTCTTGCATTTCTTAAAAGCCACCTCTTCTTCCTTATGTCAATTTTCAATCCTCAATGCACAATCTACAACATCTACATAGGTAGTGATGAGACTTTGCATAGGAGCCATGTTGTCTTATATATGTACCAACAACCTATGAACAAATCTACTAATATGTTCTCTTTCTTTTTTTTCCTTTTTTTTGTTAGTACAATATAAGAGGCAAAGGAAGATAACTCTGTGAACTTCTTATCATATTCTACTATTGACATTCCCTTACAGTACTTTAGAGTTAAAAACTTTACAACTCCTACATCTTTAGTACTTTAGGACTGATAACGATTGAGAAAGGTAGTTTTGATCTTCTCCCACATCAAAAAAAATACCTTAGTTGCATGCAATCTTAGAATTACTTTTACCTAAATTCTTACTACTCCCGGTAGTTAGAATATTGCAAACTCAACATACTAAACATTTAGATATCTTAAAGCCTGACATCTCTTTTAAATACCTTCAAGAAATTCAATGGCATCTTCTCATACATTGGTCCCAAAAAGGAAAAAGGATCTAATTTTATAAATACTAATAGTTTAACCACAAGATTTCCTTCTTGCATATCATGTATAGAAGAGATAAATACTCCTTCAATAGAGAACTTGTTCATTTTGCCCCAGAAGGAATATCTTGAAAAGGTCTAAGTGTTTGACCACTCCTAATCTTAATTCTACCTTGACGTTGTCCTCTACCTTTAAGGGCAAATCATTAGATAAAGAGGTTTTACATGAAGCTTTACAGCTCAAGTAGACATTCAATATCTAGGTAGCATTTAAAAAAAATCATGAAAACATAAGAAAAGTTCTCTTTTAGGAAATAAAATCCATGTGTAAAGCAAAATCAAACCAAATGAAAGAAAAGATATTCAAGGGCTTTCTACTGGACCTTCAATGATGCCTTAATTATGATTATGCCTGATTTTATAATGATAATTGATACCCTACTGAAGAATCCTTGCTCCACGTACTACAGGAAACCTAAGCTCTGATACCAACTTGTTATGCCCTAAAAAAGAGTGTGATCGACATAGGATGTGAATTGTATCATACATCGCTTATGATAGGGGATGCAAAAGCAAAATCGTGCTAGTTTAGGGACAGAACCCTAAAACACAATAAAAATACAAGAATAGAAAGAAAGGGACAAAATTTATGATTAAAATAAAGAAAGAAAGGAAATAAACAATGAGATAATAATCAAGGATAAGATCTTCTAGAGCACCTTCCTCTAGGAACCTCAACCTTCGAAGACACCACAAGAGTTGATCATGCTCTTGATCAAGTCTGTTTCCTACACGGGATGCCACCACAAGCACTAAGGCTCACAAGAGTTATAAACTCTAAATGAATAATTTCATTCAACTTCTCTTCCATTTACAAGAGGGGCATGCCTAATTTATATAGGCTCATAGAGAAGACTATTTTCTAAAATTAAAACCCTAATTTCCTAATACTAAAAAGAGAAATAATATAAAATAATGAGAAAATATTCAGCCACATAATTTAGGAGATGTGATCCTAAAATTATGGGATTACAACAATTTAGAAATTAATAATATAATAAATTCTAATCTTTGACTAGACTCAAAATAAGAAACTAAGACTAAATCTTGCTCCTTAAGAAAGGGAGTCAACTCAAAGGACCATTAACATAGGAAATAATTTAGGAGACAATCAAGCAATCATAAAGATTTTAGAATCACACCACCCTTGATTTCTTCACTAAGGTTTCATGCCTCCCTACTTGCAAGAGGCTTAACTCGTAGTCTTCCTTACATTGGGCAAATGTTTGCATCTCTTAGGCTTGACTCTTTATGGATTTGGATCTTAAGCACATTATATGCATATAGATGCTCTCCTTTGGGCTTGAAAGGAGTGCCCCAATGCTTTCAAGCTCTTAGACTTCTTGCACAAGACTAAACAAGGCTTGCTTCATGGCTTTAGTTCAGGCTCTTATCATTAGACCTCCAATATATTGTAATGGGTCTTTAGGTATATTAGATTAGAAGTATTAGGGTCCTTGCTCCTTGTCTTAGGCTCCTTCCATGTCACCATGCTCATGATTACCATGCTCAAGCTTCATTGTCATTAATGCCAAATCATCCATGCCATGGGGTCTATCATTCCTACCCAGTTAGAAAGGATTCGTCCTCGAATCTGTAGAATCATATAAAGATAGATTAGAAATATTGAATGTGGCACTAACATTGCCATAAGAGGTAGGAAATCAATCTTGTAAGCATTATCATTAATTCTTTCTAAAACTTAGAAAGGTCCATCTCCTCGAGCTTGAAGTGTGGACTTCTTTTGATTAGGAAATCTCTCTTTCCTTAAATGTAACCAAACCCAATCTCCGGGCTCAAAGATGACATGTCTCTTGCCTTTATTAGCTTGCTTGGCATATTGCACATTCTTTCGCTCTATGTTTGCTTTAACCTTAACATGTAAGCCCTGCACAAACTCAGCTTTTTTCTTACCATCAGTGTTAGCATGCTCAGAAAAAGGTAAAGGTAAATAAGAGATAATGGATTGTAACCATAAACAATTTCAAATGGAGAATAAGAAGTAGAAGAGTAAACAATCCTATTCTAAGAAAATTCAATATGAGGTAAATAATTCACTTAATTCTTCTAATTCTTCTGAATTATCGCTCTTAGCAGCATAATCATAGTTCTGTTAACTACCTCAGTTTGACCATTAGTTTGTGGATGGGCAGTAGTGGAAAAAATTGACTAAGAAACTTCATATCCTTGTCACTCACAATAGTCTTAAGTGAACCATGTAAACGAACAATCTCTTTAAAGAATAAGTCAACAATGTTAACAGCATCATTAGTCTTAGCACAAGCAATAAAGTGTGCCATCTTAGAGAATCTATCAACAACAACAATATGGAATCTTTGCTTACAGAAGATTTAGGCAATCCAATTACAAAATCCACAGAGATATATTCCCAAGGGTGAGAAGAGACGGGTAAAGGAGAGTAAAGTCCATGAGGTTGGACCTTAATTTTTTCCTATCTACATTTAATGAATTTATTATAAATAGATATGACATCTTTTCGCATGTGAGGCCAAAAGAAATGATCAGACAAAATAGCCAAAATTTTCTATACACCAAACTATCCCATCAAACCACCACCATGTGCTTCCTTAGTAAGCAACTCACGCATAGAACAAATAGGAATGCATAATTTGTTTTTCTTAAAAAGAAATCCATCAAATATAAAGAAATCACTAGATCCATGATCTTCACAAGATTTCAAATATTTTTGAAATTAGAATCAATTTTATAAAGATCGTTTAGAATCTCAAAGCCAAGTAATTGAGCATGCAAATAGGAAAGTAATGTATACCTTTAAGATAAGGCATTAGTAACAACATTTTCTTTGCCTTGCTTATGCTTAATCACATAAGGGAAGATCTTAATAAATTCTATCCAGCAAGTATGTCTCTTGTTCAACTTACCTTAAGAATTGAGAAACTTTAAACATTCATGATCAGAATGAATGATAAATTCCTTAGGCCATAAATAATATTGCCACATTTCTAAAGCCCTCTTTAGAGCATAAAGCTCTTTGTCATAGGTGGAATAATTTAAAGCTGCACCATGTAGCTTTTCACTGAAGTAAGCTATGGGCTTAGAATCCTGCCTTAAAATAGCACCTATACCAATACCAGAAGCATCACATTGAATTTCAAATGCTTTAGAGAAATTAGGCAAAACAAGTAAAGGGGCATTAGTCAATTTATCCTTTAGGGTTTGGAAAGCCCTTTCTTGTGTCTCCCCCCATATAAAGGTTACATTCTTCTTAACAAGTTCATTAAGCGGGGCAGCAATGCTAGAGAAATCCTTAACAATCTCCTATAGAAGCTTGCTAAGCCATGGAAGCTTCTAACTTCATTTGCATTCTTAGGGGTTGGCCATTCATGAATAGCCTTAACTTTCTCCTTATCCACACAAATTCTCTGTGATCCAACAACAAATCCCAAAAATATAATAGAGTCCATGTAAAAGAAACACTTTTGAAAATTAGCATATAGCTTATATTCTTTCAAGGTGTCAAACACAGTTTTAAGATGATTCATATAATCAGTCAAAGATTTACTATAAATCAAAATATCATCAAAGTAAACCACAAAACTTGCCTACAAACTTTCTAAAAACATGATTTATTAATGCCATAAAAATATTAAGAGCATTGGTCAAACCAAAAGGCATAACTAACCATTCAAATAATCCAAATTTAGTTTTAAAGGCAGCTTTCCATTCATCACCCTCTTTCATATGAATTTGATGATAACCACTTCTAAGATCAATTTTAGAAAAGATAGAAGCACCATGCAACTCATCAAGCCTAAGGATTAGGTAACGATACTTTACAATGATTTTGTTGATTACTCTATAATCAACACACATCCTCCAAGCTCTATCTTTTTTTAGCACCAAGATAACAAGGACAGCACAAGAGCTAAGGCTCTCATGCACAAAGCCTTTTATCATTAATTCCTCTGTTTGACGCTAGATCTCCTTAGTCTCTTCAGGGTTAGCCCTATAAGCAGGCTTGTTTAGAATAATAACCCTGGGCAAGAAATCTATCCTATGCTCAATTCCTCTTAAGGAAGGAAGTCCATCAGGAATCTCATCAAGGAATAGCTCTCCATAATCCTACAACAAAGAGACAACACTAGAAGGCAAAGTAGGGTCAAGAGTGTCAGTAGAAAAATAAATATTCTTGGGAATTACAATAAGAGCTCACTCGCTTATCAAACCCTCTTGAATCTCACTTTTCCCACACAATAATATTTTCTTTTTACTATTTCCCTTCACTCTTACCATTTTATTTTTTTCTTTTCTCACCTTCTCACCACCTTTTTGCTCTCTTTTGATTGATTTTCAAGTAAAGTAATACTCTCTTTCTTTTCTCTCTCACTCATGCCACAATCAAGGAGATTTCTTCTTTGCTTGTAATCTTGAGCAATCTTCAGTTGATCTTCATAGGCTTGGATGGGCCTAAGAGAATTTAAGACAACAGTCTTGCCTTTAAAAGGCACCTTGTAATAATTTTTGAAACCATCATGAGTAGCCTTACTATTAAACAACCAAGGCCTACTAATAACAAGTATCCAGCAAGCATAGGGGCTACATCACATAATATATCACAAGTATAAACCCTAATAAAGAAAGTAATCAACACTTGCTTAGAAGCCCTAATTTTAACACAATCATTCAACCATTACAATTTATAGGGCTTGGGGTGTGGAATTAAAGGTAGAGATAATTTATTTACAAGTAAAGTGCTAGCTACGTGATCACTCTTGCAAGTGTACGATATCACAGTAATAAATTACTCGGAGTATTCTAGATGTCAAACCCATAGGGAAGTTACACTTTTAGTAATTTAAATAATTAATAGTTCAAGAAAAATAAATAAAATGGATAAATTTGATGAAAATATAAAGAATAAAAATAAATCAAGAAAATAATGATGATGAAAACACAATCACTTGAAGCGTTGGGATTTAGGATTCACCCTATAGTTTGTTAGTTTCTACCCTTTGAGTTGACTTGGATCAATTATAGTGACAACTATTCCTAAAGTGTCCTAATATTCTCCTGAATTATTAGTCCCTTTTTCATTAGTGTTGAATTCGTTCCCACGATACTCTAGCAATTAATTAAACTGTGAAGTTGTAGTTTAAGTCACCATAAATTTCTAGAACTATCCCTAGCCTAGTTATTTATGTTTATTTCTCTAGATCTCTCTCTTCACCTCCCAGTCCATCAAGATTACCCATAGACTTGATTAAATGGTGGCCAGTCATTAAATCAATATGAAGAACAAGAAAAATAAATATAATTAAAAAAAGAAAAAAATATTCATAAATATAAATGCAAATAGTCAAAACAAAGAAATAGAAAACTAGCTCTCCAATTAGGCTACATTTTTATCCCAATTGGGTAATTTAAAAATACATAATAAAATCAAATAAAACTGTTCTAAAATCTGCAATCATAAAACATGATCACAGAGAAAATTAAGGAGTAGAAAATAAATAATTATAATCTGTGAAACTCCTCAATGATCTCGCTTTCAGTTTTCAGAATGCTTCTACGAGCTCCAAATATCTCAGAGAGAATTCTTGAGGTACTCAGATAAGTGATTGGATGCCTTCCCTCTTGATGAAGGAAGTATTTATAGTTAAAGTGGAGGCTCCTTCTTTTATTTCTTATTGATGTGGGACTTTAATATATATATATATATATTTCTCTTTTCCTTCTATTTGGTTTATTCTTTTTCTCTACAAAATATAAAGACAAAAAGATATGAGCGGGTTTTGTATTTATTCTTTTTTATCTTATAATTAAGTGATGAGGAAAAAATATATAAATATCAATTAAATAGATATGAAATCTTAATAAATATAATCAAATTCAAACTAAAATCTATACCTATTTAATTATAAAATATGCACTTATCACTACGTTAGTGCAACTACCACCATCAATTGCCATGCTACACACTTTCTCTTTGATGAAGCATCTAGTGTGAAAAATATGCTCACATTGCTTATGCTCATCATCCTCCTTTGGTTGAGTATTGAGAGCTTTTCTTGCCACCAAGATAGAGTCAATTACATTATTGCATTCAAGCTCATCATTTGATTTATGGGAGGTAGAATCATCATCAACATTATTAGCATCATCTTTATCACTTTCATGCACATTATCATAGCCACCATCACTCTCAAGATCATAACTCTTTTATTGCTACAATCTCTTGCCATGTAACCCATACCATGGCATTTTAAATAGTTAATTGGAGAAGTGTTAGATGAATAAGAAGGTTTAGGGTTAGAAGTTTTACCCTCATACTTGAGGACTTAGAACGTTTGTTCTTATTTCCCTGCTCTAACTTTATAACTTTGTGTATGAGCTCTTCCTTGTCCACAAAAGTATACAAGTCAAGCTTATCTCTAAACTCTAGCCTCAAGCCATCCATAATTCTTGACATTGCTTCAGGTTCATTTTCTTGAATATTTGCACGAATCTTCAAGATATTCAACTTGTACACATACTCCTCCACAGTCATAGATCCTTGAGAAAAAATTCTCAATTTTCTATTCAGCTCCATGTAGTGGTAGTTGGGAACATAAACCTTTCTTGAGTATCTTTTAAGCTTCTCCTACATTTTAAAAGGCTTTTTCCCAAGTTAGCTTCTTTTGTACTGTAAATCTTGCCATCAATAAATAGCATATTCAGTGAACTTCAAAGAAGCAATTTTCACTTTCCTTAACTCAGACAAATCAAGAGTCATGAAGATTTGATCCATCTTTATTTTCCAATCAAGGTATTTTTTTAGATTATTGCTAATGAAGGATACTTTACTTTCTTGTACGGTAAGTTAATATCACACTTTGAGGATTTCTTTCCCTCAAAAGAAGGGGGCTCTTCATACTCCTTATCATTGCTAGGGGACTCATGCTTCTTTCCTTTAGAAGAGGAAGTCTTTGGCTCATCTTTATCCTCCTTATGGAACCTATGGTCAAGTTCCAAGCAAAACTACTGCAACTATTTTTTAATAAGTTCTAAAACAGAGTTCATATCAATACTAGGATATTCATCCTTGTTACTTATGTTCATAGAAGCACTAGAAACCATATAAGATAAAAATGGATCCTCACCCATACAAACTCACGTGTTTACTCTCGAGAGAAATAAAGTTAGTCGTGTTTCACAAAAAAAAGTAATGGCTTGTTTTTTTTAATAATGAAAAACACACTTGCCTTTTACCACTCACTAAGCTTGTGGATAGAATTCAATAGTGAAACTAAACACAAATCAAGAAACTAAGAAACAACCAAGTGAATATCTTCTAAATTAAGGAAACTAGAAAACAAGCACAAGATGAAAAGAGGATATTTTTGCAATTTGTTTTTGAAATTTTGAAACAAGTAGGAAAGAAAAATTTTTAAATAAAATTAAGCTTGCAAAAGGAAAAATTACACGTGACAAACAAAAATAGAAAAGAAAGAAAAAAAAGTCAAAGAGTTAAATACTCAAAGACAAAATAGGAAACTAAATAGAATAGGAGGGTAGCATAAATAGCAAAATAGAAGAGTAGCGAATTTGAAAAGTGCTACCAAAAATAAAAAATAAGAAAGTGATCAAAGTAGAAAACTTTCTTACCACCCAAGTTGACTTTTCTGTTTAGACAACCTCTTAGTGACTTGAAGTTCAAGAATAGCCTTTTTCTACAGTCACAACTCACAGCAATATATTTTTTTTTTGAATTTTTAGATTTTTTGTTCTTGTTTTCAACACACTAACACTTGTTTTTTTCCCCTTTTTTGCACAAATTTCTGGATATTTTTTTCTCTTTTTTAGAAGGCTAATAAAATAAAAACTCACATAAGATGAAAAATTCACAAAGATGAAGAAGAGGAAAACCAAAAGATAAAAGTATACGGGGTAGATAAGAGATGATCATAAAAAGAAATAACTCAAAATAAAAATGAAGAAAAAAGAATAAGAATTTGAACCAAAACTAGCAAACTAGCAACCAAAGCTCTGATACCAATCTGATAGGGGATGCGAAAGTAGAATCGTGCTAGTTTAGGGATAGAACCCTGAAACACAATAAAAACACAAGAAAAAAAGAAAGGGATGAAATTTATGATGAAAATAAAGAAAGAAAGGAAATAAATAATGAGATAATGATCAAGTATAAAATCCTCTAGAGCACCTGCCTCTAAGAACCTCAACCTTCGAAGACATCATAAGAGTTGATCATGCTCTTGATTATGTTTGTTTGTCACATGGGATACCACCACAAGCACTAAGGCTCACAAGATTTATAAACTCTAAATGAATAATTTCATTCAACTTCTCTTCCATTTACAAGAGGGGGCATGCCTAATTTATATAGGCTCATAGAGAAGACTATTTTCTAAAATTAAAACCCTAATTTCCTAATACTAAAAAGAGAAACAATATAAAATAATGAGAAAATATTCAGCCACATAATTTAGGAGATGTGATCCTAAAATTATGGGATTACAACAATTTATAAATTAATAATATAATAAATCCTAATCTTTGACTAGACTCAAAATAGGAAACTAAGAATAAATCTTACTCCTTAAGAAAGGGAGTCAACTCAAAGGGCTATTAACATAGGAAAAAATTTAGGAGACAATCAAGGGATCATAAAAGTTTTAGAATCACGCCACCCTTGACTTCTTCACTAGGGTTTCATGCCTTCCTACTTGCAAGAGGCTCAACTCGTAGTCACTAGTACAAAATATAATTTTAACTACATATTTTTTGCCACAGTTTATAGGAAAACTGTGGTAAAAAAAAGGTAAAGTGGCAAAAATGTAAATAAGAGAAAAATGTAAGATTTATAGCCACAGACATACAATCCACCTATCGCCATAAATAATTTGACAAGCCTTTAAACAAATAATGTAATTAAAATAAATCATTAATTCAAATTTTAAATTTACATTATTAAGAAATATATATATTTAAATTTAAATTATTAAGAAACACATATATATATATATATATTTAACATGCCTCAGTTTATAATTCAGACGTATAAATTTTAGTTATTTAAAAAAAGATTATTTTCATTTTTATAAATATTTTATCATAAATATATAAATAAATTTAATTTTTTTAATTTCAGGCATAATTAATATGCCTGAAATCATAAACCTATGGTGATAGGCATTATGAACGCTTGTCGCCGTAAGTATGTCTGATTTCAGGCATATTAATTATGCCTGAAATCAGGCAAACTTACGACAACAGGTGTGATAAATGCCTGTCACCATATGTCTAATTCAGGCATTTAATATGCCTCAATTTTGTAAAAAATAATAATTAATCAATAATTAAAAATTTTACATAAATTTTTTAATTATTTAAATTATTAATATGCCTGAATCCAGGAATAGTAAATGTGTCTGAATTCATACATATTAAATTTGAATTGTTAATAAAATTAGGACTATTTTAATTTTTATAAATATTTGTTCATTAAATATATATATATATAAAATTAAATATGTCTGATTTGAGGCATATTTAATATGCCTCAAATCAGAAACCTACGGCGACAGGCGTTCTTAACACCTGTCGCAGTAAGTATGTCTGATTTCAGGCATATCTATTATGCCTGAAATCAAAAACCTACGGCGACAGGCGTGATAAATGCCTGTCACCGTATGTCTGATTCAGGTATTAAATATGCCTCAATTTCATAAAAAATAATAATTAATAAATAATTAAAAATTTTACATAAAATTTTTTCATTATTTAAATTATTAATATTCCTAAATTCAGACATATTAAATGTGTCTGAGTTCAGACATATTAAATTTAAACTGTTAATAAAATTAGGATTATTTTAATTTTTATAAATATTTATTCATTAAATATATATATATATAATTAAATATGTCTGATTTCAGGCATATTTAATATGCCTGAAATCAGATATATATATATATATATATATAAAATTAAATATGCCTGAAATTAGGCAAACTTATGGCAACAAGCGTCACGCCTGTTGCCATAAGTCGTTATTACATATGGTGACAGGCGTTAATGACACCTGTCGCTGTATGTCTTCAATAAGTTCATTTTCCCTCGCCCTCAGCTTCCTTACTCAACCTCAGCTCCTAAAACGTCCGCCGCAGCTTCCTTTCCTATAGCTCCCTCAGTTGCTGCAATCCAATCCCCATTCACCCAGCTCCCTTATCCGTCACAGCTCACCCCCTTTTCCCCCAGCTCCCTCATCTGCCATCAGCTCATCCACCCACAGCTCCAGCTCCAGCTCGTCTCTCGGCGCCCATAGCTTCGCTGCCCTGCTGTCTCCTTCGCCTGTTGTCTCCTCCGGTGCCAGCTAAATGTTTTCCTTTCTTTTTTGTAGTTTATTATTATTATTATTTTTGCAATTTATTATTATTTTTTCAATTTATGTTAATTTTTAAATTAATTTTCATCCTTTTTTTATTTTATTTTTTGGCAATTTATTATTAATTTTTTTTTGTAATTTGTGTCATTTTTTTAGCTCAATTTTCATCCTTTCTTGTAGTTTATTTTTTATTTTTTGCAATTTATATTTTTTATCAATTTATGTCATTTTTGTAGCTTAATTTTCATCCTTTTGCCTGGAATTTTTCATTTTTGATTTTGAAACTTGATTTTTATTTTTCTAATTATAATTATGTATATTTTTTAATTTTAATTTTGTTAAATTTAATTATAATCCATCATTCCTTGAGTTTAATTAGTTTAAATTTTTTTTTTAAATCTTGGAGAATATCTATTTATTGAGTTGTTGTGCAAGCAATTTTTTTTATTACAAAATGTAAATTATTTGAGTGATACATTATTAATTTTTTTTAATTGTGTGGATACTTGATTAGTAGATAATATCATGCATTGCATTTAATTAGTTGAAATTGGTGATTTATTAGAAGTTAATAGGCTTAATTGGATGGTTTAGTACCCGAAAAATCTTAATTTATAAGTCGTTATGCTGTCAAATTTTTTAAAATTTCAAATCATAAATTATTTGTTAATATTTTAATTAGGTAATGATGAACCGTAGTTGGATAGATTCTTTGCGGTCAAGTGACGAATATAAGAGAGGGGTAGATCAATTTTTGAAATTTGCAAAGAATAATGCTCCTAATGATAAAGGACTGTTCTATTGTCCTTGTGTTAAATGTTTGAATGGGTTGCAATGAAGTCCTGTTGAGATTAAAGATCACCTAATTTGTTTTGGGTTCTATAAAGCATACACACAGTGGGTGTTGCATGGTAAATCTAGAAAACGTAATGTGTCATAAGAGGTGGATGATGATATGGATTATTTTGGTGATCAAATAGAGGATATGTTATGTGATATTGGCGTTGAAGCTGTTGAGAAGGTGCACAAATATGATAGCTTATGCAATGATTCAAAAACTCCTTTGTATTCAGGGTGCACAAAATATACACAACTAACAGCAGTATTGAAGTTGTTTAACTTGAAAGCAAGATATGGGTGGAGTAATAAGAGTTTCATAGAGTTTCTCAAATTGTTGAAAGAGATGCTTCCAAAGGGTAATACACTTCCCAGTAGTTATTATGAGGCGAAAAAATATTATGTCCAATAGATTTGGGGTAGCAAAAGATAGATGCTTGCCCCAATGATTGTATATTATACAGAAATAATTTTGAAGAATTGGATGCATGTCCGGTCTATAAGCCATCATGCTACAAAGTAAAATAAATGGATGGTAGTAATGATTCCATTACTAAGAGGCCTCCAGCGAAGGTGTTGTGGTATCTTCCTATAATACCAAGGTTTAAACATTTGTTCGCTAATTCAAGTGAGGCAAAGAACTTGAGATGGCATGCTAATAAGAGAAAAATGGATGGCATGCTTTGACATCCAGCTGATTCTCCACAACGGAAGGGAATTGATAAATTATTTCTTGAATTTGGCAATGAGCCTAGAAATCTTAGGCTTGGACTATGTACAGATGGAATGAATCCTTATGGTAGTCTTAGTAGTCAACATAGTTCATGGCCTGTTCTGTTAGTGATTTACAATCTTCCTACATGGTTATGCATGAAATGCAAATATATCATGCTATCTTTGATGATTTCAAGCCCTAAACATCCAAGAAATGATATAGATATTTACTTGGCACCATTGATTAAAGATTTAAAGATGATGTGGGAGATAGGTGTTGAAGTGTTTGATTCATATCAAAATGAGTCTTTCAAGCTGTGAGCTATGATTTTTTGCACAATAAATGATTTTCCTGCATACAAAAACCTATCTGGATATAGTGTGAAAGGGCATAAAGCATGTCCTATCTGTGAAGAGAACACATCCCATCAACAATTGAAACACTGGAAAAAAATAGTCTATCTTGGTCATCGAAGATTTTTGAGACGAGACCACCCTTATCACAAGTAGAAAAAAAGATTCAATGGTTATCAAGAGTATGATGAAGCTCTAGAGCCATTAATTGCAAAACTTGGTATATGAGCGGGTGAGAGACATAAATGTGGTGTTTAGTAAGAGTCAGAAAAAAGAAGCTCAAAAGAATCAGTGGAAGAAGAGGTCTATCTTTTTCAATCTTCCATATTGGAGCACCCTTGAGGTGAGACATAATCTTAATGTGATGCATGTGGAAAAAAATGTATGTGACAGTCTAATTGGAACACTGTTAGACATAAAGGGAAAGACTAAGGATGGACTTAAAACAAGGCTAGACTTACTCAACATGGGAATATGAATAAACTTTGGTCCAAGAGTAGAAGGAAAGAGGACTTACATGAGCCCTGCCCCTCATACTTTGTCTAAGAGAGAGAAAAAAAGTTTTTTCAAGTATTTACATGGTATTAAGGTTCAACACGGATATTCTTCAAATATCAAGAACCTTGTATCAATAAAAGATTTAAAATTAGTTAGCTTGAAGTCTCATGATTGCCATATACTAATGCAACAATTGTTACCAGTAGCAATTAGAGACATATTGGATGAAAAGGTGAGAAAGTCAAATATCAGATTATGTGTCTTCTTCAATGCAATTTGTGGCAAAGTCATTGATCCTAGAAAATTAGATGAATTGCAAAATGAAGTTGTCATTACCTTATGTCAACTTGAAATGTATTTTGTCCCTTCATTTTTTGACATTATGGTACACTTAATTGTACATTTGGTGAGAGAGATAAAGTTATGTGGCCCTATTTATCTATGTTGGATGTATCCATTTGAGCGGTGCATGAAAATTCTTAAAGGGTATGTGAAGAATCCCCATCATCCAGAAGCTTCTATTGTTGAAAGATATGTTACTGAGGAGGTTGTCGAGTTTTATACTGAATACCTAACCAAAGTAAAGTCTATCAGAGTTCTTGAGTCTCGCCACGAGGGAATGAGAGTTTATAGGCAAGGGACACGAGGGATGAAAATAAAGCGCATGACATATGAAGAAATACAACAAGCACATCTGTACATTCTGAATAACATCGATGATGTTCAGGATTACTTAGATGCGCACAAAAATGAATTAAGGGATTAGTACCCTAAAAAGCCTGATAAATGATTGTTAAGTAAGCATAACAAACATTTTTCACTCTGGTTTAAGGCAAGGGTAAAGGAGAATTATCGGAAGGCCAATGTTTCTGATACAACAAGGTGGTTAGCTAATGGGCCTAACTTTGATGTTATAACTTGGAGTGCATATGACATTAATGGGTATTCATTCTATACAAAAATACAAGATGATAATAGCACTATGCAAAATAGTGGGGTAATGGTAGAAGCTGAGGCAACTCATTTTTCCAGTGCTAAAGATAAAAATCCAAATGTAGCATCTTCATCATATTTTAGAGTCATTGAAGAGATATGGGAAATTGATTACTTTAAATTTAATGTGCCCATTTTCAAGTGCATGTGGGTTGATATGAAGAATGGTGTTCAAGAAGATAAATTGGGTTTTACTTTAGTAGATCTTCATAAGGCAAAACATAAGGATGAGCCTTTCATCATGGCAACTCATGCAGAACAAGTTTTTTATGTTACCAATCTAGCTGATAAAAGGTTGTCCATCATACTATTAGGAAAAAGTCTCCTCTCCCATGATGAAAATGATGAAACAAGTTTTGGCATTGAAGAGATTCCTCCTTTTATGCTAACCCAACCCTTGTTGGATATGGAAGATGATGACGACGTCTATGATGTTAGAACTGATCATGATGAAGGCTTATGGAAGAATTAAAATATATTTATAATAGTAACATAATATTAGTGAATTTATTTTATCTCTTTTTTTTATGCTTTCACTATTTATATAAGTTTAAATTTATTACATTTTTTGCTACTAATATTATTTATCTTAATTATTTCAGGAGAAATATGGAAAATCCTTATAGCAGTGGCACTGAAAAAGCAAAGACTAAGAGAGGTAAAAGAGGCACCACGCGACTAACTAAGTTAGCCCAAGCACATGGAAAGATTCATCTTGACTTTGATAAAAAGGGCTAACCAATTGATAAGAAAAAAGGAAATATTTTTAGGAGTTTTGTAGGTCTTGTGGCTCATCAAAAGATTAGCATCTTGGAGGAAGAGTGGGATGATGTAAAAGAAAGTGATAGAGATGATGTTTGGGAAACAATACTGGTATTTCTAATTGCTTTATATCATATTTACTTTTTATTTTGAAATATATGTTGTCACTAAATTTATCATTGGCGTGTTTTTACAGATTACATATGACATAAAGGAAACTCTATTTTTAAAAGACAAATGGCTAAAATTTGCCGGGGATCGATGGAGGGACTTTAAGTCCAAACTTATAAGAAAATATGTGTTTCCCAAGAATGACAATGAAAACGATGATAGTGATAATGATATCGGCGTGGAAAAACCTTGGGAGAAGTATCCATTCATTGATTATGACACATGAATGAGATTTGTTCATAGTAGACACAATCTTAAAATTTTGGTAAGCGAAGGAAAAATATTATATTAAACTAGTATTATTAAAATTTTATTTTAACAAAAATGTTTTTCATTGTTTGTTAATAGGAAAAAAGTCAAAGGGGTCAAGAGCGTCAGAAGAAAAATCTATATAACCATACTATGTCTCGAGGAGGGTATGCATATGTTTATGACATAATGACTCAAGAGAAGTGGGAAGCAAAAGGACAAGCGGCGGGGATTGATAATGTTGAAGATGTTTCTCCTCTATCTCCTATTAATCGTGCACAAGCATGGAAGAGAGGACAGATGACTAAAAAAGGAGTGTATATTTCGCTGGAAGCTAGAGAAGTAGCTAAAAAAATTGTAAGTATCTTCACAGTCAACATCTCAATTATATGATTTAAGTCTACTAATTGCATTGGTTGATTACATGTTCCAGGATGCTCTTACAGAAGCATCCTCTCAGGAGACCTTTCTATCTACTGGTAGGAAGGATATATTAGCCACTTCATTAGGGAGTGAAGAGCACTCTGGCCGTGTTAAGGGGGTTCCAAAAGGCGTGGGCATAAGACAATATTTTAGACCACCACTATGTCCTAATCTTGTACCAATGCATCAAGTATAAATGATAATAGCAGAATGCAAATTAAGCATGATGATGGAAATTTAATCAATGATTAGCAATCTCTAGATGCAATCACAACAAGCACCGAACTATGGTGGTGTTCTAAATCCAGGGTCTAATCCTAACCTATTAGAGCAAGGAATGCCATGTATACTTTATGTGGAGGATTATGGCAAATGAGTAGTTGTATATAGAAAGGTGTATAACTATACAACTACAGTGCACCACCAACCGATACAACATAACCAAGTAAAGTTTGTGGTCGAAGAGGTTGTGGATGCCAATGCTCCTATGTTATTCACTATTGAGGAGGTGCAAATAGTAGGACAAGCTGAGCATAATTTTGTTATTTGGTTGAAAAGACTAGCCCGACAGGTTACCAATGAGGTATGAAAAGTTATAATTTTTATGTTTCTTAGTTAACATTATAGGTATTTCTAATTTTTATTATATATTAACTATAGGAACTCCTACAGTTAAAAGAATCTCTGGGTTCTAATCCCAACCGGTGCAAGATTATTTAAAACAGTTGGCTTCGGTGGTGGTTAATATGAATGAATTTTTTGATGAAATAAAAGTAAGCGAAATGATTGTTGGGAAGCCTATTACTTTCAGAGTCGTTAGAAAAGGCATTAATGATCTCATTATTTTTGACTGGTTGGACTTAGCAATAATTCAAGTGTTTATTTTGTAAGTATTCATTTTTATTTCTAGATTAATATTTAATATTTTTATTTTCTTGCTAACATATTTTTTATTATCAAAGGTACCTCCATAAGATATGCACCGAACTCGGTGTCGATTATAATTATGGGTTCTTGTCTCCACTTTTAACCGTAATTGAGAAAGTGAATCAAAGAGCTTCTTATATTGGAAAGACGATGTGTAGGCAAAAGAAGAGGTGCTGGTTTTTACCAATTATTGAAAGGTATTAAATTTTAAATTCATCCCTCAATTTAATAAAAATTTGCTTAATGATGTGATATTAATATAAATTAATATATTGTAGTCATCATTGGATGCTTCCTGTCATTTGCCCGTATGAAAATACTATATACTAGTTTTGTTCACTATGAAGGGAGATAAGCGATGATATGAAGTCTTTGATTGAATTGTAAGTCTTTAAATAATTCTATTTTGTGTTATTAATAACATATATTTAATAGTTTCTACGTGTGTATATTTGGTAAATAGATCATTAGCAACATATCGGAAATCAGCGGGAATGGTTGACAAGAAAAAGAATGAAATTAAGTGGGTGCAAATGTAAGTAAGTATTTCAAATTTATTCTCTTATTAGAATGAAGATTATAATATTGATTTAATAAATTTCATTATTTTTATTATCTTTATAGTGTCCTTAACAACTAGGAAGTGTAGAGTGTGGTTATTATGTAATGATTTTTATGTATGAAATCATCACTCAAGGTATTATTCACTCATTTGATCAGGTGATTGCTAATAATGATTTATATTATAAAATTTTTCATATACTTGAGGTATTATTTATATATATTGTTATTGAAATTGTAGTACTTCCAAAATTTAGAGCCATATTCTAAGTGAGAGTTGAGACATATACAGAATCTTTGGTCTCTTTTTTCTTAGAATTAACAGGGTTAGAGTAGAAACATTTTAAATATGTGTATTTTCAAATGGAGATTTTAGTTGAAATGTTTGTAATATATATATTTGTATTAGCCTCTGGAGTTGCTATTTATGTATTAATGCAGGTTTTGTAAAAGGGATGTATATAATTATAGGTGATTATATAAAAAAAAAGCATAGCATTTACGGCAACAGTTATAGTTATAACTGTGGTGAAAAATAAATCTATGGCGACAGTTGTAACCATAACTGTCGCCAAAGGTGCGCCACTCAACCATCTTTCGCCACAGGTCTAAGAGAGACCTGTGGCGAAAGATGATATCTTTCACCACAGGTGAAGGTTGGACCTATGGTGAAAGAAACCATCTTTTGCCATAGGTGTCTCTGGGACCTGTCATCTTTTGCCACAGATTTGAAATACACCTGTGGCGAAAGAGGCTATTTTTCGCCACAGGTCTCAACTTCACCTGTGCCGAAAAATAGCATGTTTCGCCACAGTTACATTATACCTGTCATAAAAAATATACATTTACTACTATACTATTTTCTACTATAGAGTGTCTTCTGTCGCCAAAAATACATTTTAACTGTGGCAAAAAATGCTTTTTACACTAGTGAGTCTTCCTTGCATGGGGCAAAGGTTTGCACCTCTTGGGCTTGACTCTTCATGGATTTGGATCTTATGCACGTTACACACGTATAGATGCTCTCCTCTGGGCTTGAGAGGAGTGCCCCAATGCTCTTCAAGCTCATAGACTTCTTGCATAAGACTGAACAAGACTTGCTTCATAGCTTTAGTTCGAGCTCTTATCATTAGACCTCCAATATGTTGTAATGGGTCTTTAGGTATATTGGATTGGAAGTATTGGGCTCCTTGCTCCTTGTCTTGGGCTTCTTCCATGTCACCATGCTCATGATTACCATGCTCAAGCTTCGTTGTCATTAATGCCATATCATCCATGCCATGAGGTCCATCACCTTAAGCCCCAAATTAAGTGAATTTTCCATTTTCAAAAACATAATTAGATTTCTATTGAACTTATGGCATCTTTAATAATGATTGTTTTAATAAAAGTTTTAACATTTTTATAAAAATTTTGGCAAAACCTCCTTTATAAATGAGATCGTCTGAAATCTCTAAAATAGAAATTATTATAGTATGCATCCGAAAAATTGAAACTATGTTTCCCGGGTACAAATAGTCAACATAATAAAACAAAAATTAGGATCCTAACTATAGTTAATGTGGAGCGCCTAAAGCATAAATTTTAAAATAAAACATATAATTGAATATTTACATTAAAAGAGAAGGGTTTTACAAAAATAAATGTTTATCCAACACAGTTGCAAGCCCCTAAAGGTTAAGAAGAGGTCCAGCATCAATTAATGAATCTTAAATCAAAATAAATTCAAGTGAATAGCATCTCCAAAAATAGAGTTTAACAGAGTAAAATAATAAATTTACTATTATATGAAATAATTGAAAGGAAATTAATTCAGAATAATAACTTATAAGATCTAGAAATATCAATTATAATAATAAAACATGAATAAGTTAAAATTTCTTGAATCTAATATGCTAAAGGAGAATAATTTATTCATAATTGAATAAAAGTAGTAACTTACTAACTACAAATATTGAAAATTCAAATATACTAGTTGAGAACAATCAATATAATATAATCATAAATTTAAAGGTTAAGAAGTTCCATATAACTTCAAAATACTAAACCACTAAATTGATAATGACAAAACAGTTCAACTCTTTGTTCTTGTGAAGCAAAATAAATAAATAAATAAATAAATAAAAATATTGTAACACTTGCCCAGTGTTATCCAGAGATCACATAATTCAAATAAACTAAGTGTAGTTAAGGAGTTAATCCTAAAACTAACCTAGGAAATAAATCATTTAAATCACTAAGCAGATACACGATTGCAAAATAAATATTTAAAACCTTTTTAAATAAAAAATTTATAGGTTTTACCTGTAGCGCACAGAAGCAAGCTAGGGAAAAGTGGGGTAAAAAAATGTTGTCATGACAATATTAAATTACTGTCAAGATAGCCCTCCCGGGCCAACTTTCGGGAGGCGCTGTTCTATCATCCAATCCCCAATCAAAGTAATTTCAAAGCTCACACATCACATTCAAAGGGTACTATAAATGTACTAAATTTTAAAAAAGATCCAATCAGATTAAAAATTAGATATGTTGCAAGTTTGGTCATTTTTGTTGCTGTCATGACAGCACTTCCGGACTAACTTCCAGAGTGCACCATTTCATCATCCAACCTTCGATTAAAGCAATTCCAAAGCCCACATGTCACTTTTAAGGGGTACTATTAGCATACTAAATTTTAAAAAGATCCAATGAATGGATTGAATTTTGTGCATGTTGCAACATCATCATTGTTTCTCCATCCGATGTCCGATCGATGTGATTCCAAAGCCCACATGAATCTTATAAAAGGTTTTACTTGTGACCCAAATTTTAGAGAAATCTAATGGTCAAATTAAGATTTGGACACCTAGATGTAAAAGTGCAGTTTTTTAGTAAAAACCATTTTCAAAATTGTCCAATCTCATCCTAATGGTCACAAACTTGTGAGAACACTTTGGACACGTCAAATAGGACTAAAAACACCTGATATAATATTTAAATGATAGAAAAACCATTTATACCAAAATTTGACCACTTGGGTGCCATTTCTCAAACTGGACCATAAACCCCCAAAATGCACAAATCACACAAGAGTGGCCAAAAACTATTCCAAATATCATATACACATATGAATACCCATGCTAAACATTTTTGCATGGCTCAACGGTCTTTGTGGGCCCACACACCTACTCTCTCTATTCGAGGTGTATGTTTGCCCATAGCATACCATTTGCAATGCAACCACTTTGCATTTGCTTATGGAATCACATATATACCAAAATAAATATTTGCTTGTAGTGAAAACTTGGTCTACTAAATAACTCCATCAAAACCATACACCATAGCCAAGTTTCCTAGCCATAAGTCTACAAGCAAAGAAAAATTCATACACAAGCCATACAATCCACACATACACACATATACATAATCACATCCTACTGGCACCCTAATCCTAAATACATTACAATATACTTGCTCAAAAGAAGGGATGACAAGCAAACACCTAGCTTAGCTATTTTCCCCGTCCACCAATAGATCCTTCGCCTAGACTTGTAAATATTATAAAGAAAGGGGTGAGACAACCACAGTCTCAGTAATAAAGAAATCGATATTTCTTATTACAAGGAAAGCCATAGTCAAGTAAATAAATAATAGATTCAAAATAACATATAATTAACTAATTAAAATGCTTGAATGCATGAGATAGGATGGTATAGCCTTTCCTGACTAATAAAATGCCCCCTGGCACTCTTTAACTTATAGGTAAACCTTGTACCCACTATACCTCTACAGGCACAGTATATAGACCAAGGCATGATTTGATCTATTAAACGCCTTGCCCCTTTGATGTGAATCCTGAACAGTCAAAGCTAACTCCCGCATATTGAAGATAAAGAGATATTTCTAATCAAACTTGACATTTTTTCCAAATTGTTTTTCAAAATAAGAGGCCTAGAAATTTTTTTTAATAGAAAAATTTTTTTAGAGAAAGGAGATATTATATCTTGTAAGATAAGATACATGAAAAAGTGAAAGTAAATATAGCCACTTAGTGACAAAAATGGTAAGAGAATCTCCAATTCTTTGCATGTCTACTAATTAAGAAGTTTATTGAAAGAAATCATACAATAAACAGCAAAGAGGTGTCAAAAACACATGCAATTTTTTTAGACAAAAATTTCCCTTTAAATTACAAATATTCTCTCCTACCAAAGACAACAAGGGTTAGTATACAAAGCACCTATATTCTCAATGTATCTAAAATCTCTGAATTGAATCAAAAGAAAATGCTTCAGATTTTAAGGGCATAATTAAGTTTCACTAAATGCACCAGAAAGCCTATTTCAAAGTTAGCCAGTTAATAGGACAAATAAATAAGAGTGTGGCTATTTTGAATGGAAAACATCACATAAACATTAGGAGATAACCTTGTTAGCCAGCAAATCTGCAATATTTTAATGAAAGGCACTGAAAAATGTTATTAGCATCAATCTTACTGAATATGACCCAAGAAGGAATGATTGGACTTTGGAAGGGACCTTAAGAGATCTCTATAATTGATTGCTATCCTCCACTATTTCACACCTACATGAATATTGTATATGATGCATTATATTTCACCCAATGGAACATCAAACTGCTTGAAGTAATTTCCAGGAAAAATTTAATGGACTTGAATTGTAACTACCGAAAAAATCCAAGAGACAATCTTCTTACAATCAAAAGAAGAAAATTTAGCAAGAATTTGGACCATAGTCGGTAATCCTGAAGCCCTGATAAATCAAGATAAATCTCTTTCATCATCTGCAATTCTAATTCAAAAGTGAGGCCAACAAAAGATGAAAGATTAAGAACCTAATTTACAATCCAAGACAAAAAAGGGGAAGTAAATTAAAATCAGGAATAACAAATAAAAGCCACTAATATTGCCTACAAAGCCAAAACAGAAAGGAGATAATATTTTAGCACAGTAAAATGTTCAAATCTAATTCCTGTGATGAAATAGTAGACAAATATCAAAATGTAAAGATAGATAACATGGATTTCATTGATTATCACCCAAAGATATTTGAGATCTTTATCTAACAATATATTGTTTTTCTACCTGTCTCCTTTATTTAGCCACATATTTTCATTCTATATTAAAATAAATAATATTAAAAGTCATTTGAATAAAATAAAAGAAGAAAAAGTAGCTTACTAGGTCGGGTAAATTTTGTTAGGATAAGCTGGCACCCAAGAGGAAGGTAAATTGGGTGACACTTCAAATTTTTGAAAAATTGAAAGAGTGAAGAACTGAAGTGTGAAGGAAGAAGATGAGACACAAAAGATTTATATTGGTTCAGCCTCAAACATGGCCTACATGTAACCTCCCTGAGGTTAAACCATAAATTAACTCCAATAACATAATTATCCAAGGTTAAAGAGAATTTCTCAAAATTATTTCAAAGGAATCCCAATTTGCCATTTCAAATCCCATACATAAATTTAAGGACTCCAAATCAGAGTTTTAAAAATAAAGTGGAAGCTTGGAAATTAAATGGGGCCTAAATAATGAGTGTTAGAACTCAAAAATTATTTTTGTACAGAAAATGACACGTGCACTGTGGCTTACTGCTCGTTCATCGTGGTGTGTCTTCTTTGTACCATACGCCATAGCGCATTGCATGAAATTTGACAGATCAGTGCTGTCATTTGACAACATAAGGAGCAGACTTCCGACATGTCTTAAATCTCCATCCGACATCCGCTTGAGGTAATTTTGGTGTCTATATGGAGCTTTCTCCTTGCTCTAGTTAATGGCATCGGTTTCACACTCAAATTCATTTTCTATCAAAATTTAGACACTAAAACCCATTTTGACACATTTTCACAAATTTTCCAAATAGAGTGTCCCAACTCCACCCCATGTGCCAATAGCCAACACCAACCCTCTGACCACACTCAATGGACTCGTGTGGACTTATGCAACACACTACACGCAATCAAACACACTTATTTCATAAAATCACCAATCAACCCCAATTTTTACAAAACATAGAGGGGGAAGGAAAAGTTGCACAAATTTAACCATTTTATTCATATTTCTCAAAAATACATATATTCCTACTTGCACAAGTATTTTGGCCCTATCCTTGGGTTCACAACATAAACTCACTAACTTAGGGCACAAAATACACTAGTTAAACACAAAATCATACAAGTAGTACACCAATCATGACAATTAATCCTAGTTGGCAATTACATTAACAAATATACATGTAAATAACAAAAGAGAGGCATAAAGATGATTTACTCCACCAATCCTAAGCTTCAATATGTTTTCCCCAACTTAGATCTGATGAGCTAGGTCTTAAAAATATTAAGAATTGAGGGGTAAGTACAACCACTTAGTAACCAAGTTTCACTTAACCCTTACAGTTATATATTAATTGTAGTTAGATGCAATTAGGCACATAAACACATATATCACATAGCATTAGGCCACAGTTTACAAAACTGACAACCATGTGACCGGGCTTGCCACAAAACACCATATCATGTTATTTCACAAAAACATAACATAGGGTCACAAAAATAACAACCATGCGCCCTTGACATGTGCTGAACCACAAAACTAAAAACCATGTGGCCGGACTTATATGCATGATTGTATACCAACCTTATATCCTCCCTTTACCTTCGACACAAAACTGGTGGCTATCCTGTGGCTACGTCCTTCATGGACTAACACAGCTTTCCACTTATGAGGAGCTATTGGACTAGGACTAACTCACTCACTTATGTAATCCAATTTTTCCTAATACTAACAACCATGGGATGTCGTACCTTTATCTAGCCTCCTCATAAATTGGTGGAGACTAGTTAGGTTCAAGTCCCTTATAAATAAGGGGACAGTCCTAAAACCAGCCATAGGACAAGGGCTACTTCCCGATTCCAATAGTCAGTGCCAATGCTAGTTCCTGATTCTAACGGTCACTGCTAATACCATGTGGATTTCAACTAATCCACTCCTCTCCCTAGGCAAACTCCTACCAATGATTATGATATGCATATTTCACACATAATATGCATTTTAACAATCTTTTCTCAACATATAAACTCATATAACACAAATGCTCTACCTCTAACACATATTTCATCACAATTCTCCACCCTTATTAATAAATCACAATTAATTTCATAAACCATTAAAGGTGATAGAATCAAGGTTTTCTTCCCAAAACCATTCCACAAATCAACACTTGCCAATATGCATCATCAATATAATCCATAAATCATATTTCGCAAACACAATTAACATTTAACTAAAAAATTAAGTTTTCCTTACCTCAAACATTTGAGAGGTCAAAGGTTTACCCCTCACTATAGTAACTTTTCAAAGCTTAAACAAGCTTGAATGGTGCCAAAACGAACCTCTATTCATCCAAACCATAAGAACATCATCATTACTTAACTCTTGATCATAAAACTCCTCAAATACTATTTTAATCGACTCATAATCACTACTCATTCATACCCAATGAGCTCATTAGATTTCATCAATGCACATTATTATTAATAACACCTTAAACCATCATTAATGCACATTAACCTCTCCCAACTACCTCATAAATACTAATTTTCATACATTTAATGCTCCTATGGACCAACCACTTCTAAAATCATCAATGTGGTGTTCCAATGCATTAAATTACTCCCATGAATCTCATTTTAATTGATGAAATTAGACCCATACTCTTATAGACCAAAAATCCATCTCCCAACTCAAACCCTACCATAAATAATCATAAATGATGGGGACAAAGGAAGAAGGCACAATGATCTTACGATGGGTGTTTGAGAGCTCTAATCTATCAACAATAGGACCAAAAGTCGTTCCCTAGCAGAGCCAAAACCAAGCTATTCATTTTCCTCCTCTTTCTCTCTTTTGTTTTTCATGCAAAGACAAATCAGATATATCAGATTTTTGGCTATGCATCGCGGTGCACGATGCCCTCCACTGCGGCACATGGCAAAGAGGAGTCGATTACATTTAAATTGTGTCTGTGCACTGTGACAGACTAACCACGCACCACAACATGTAGCACAAAACACAACTCTTTACTTTTTCATCCTCTTTCCTTGCCCGGGTGGGCCGCCATCGATCCAAACCCCTTTCTAAGGCTAAAATCATAACAATTTTGCCAAGTTAAGCCCTTCTAGCCACACACCTCATTAACTCACTAACTACCCTAATTATGTTAATAAATTAGGGTTAAAATTTTTCAGATGTTACATTACATTCAGTCCTTAAGATCACATTTGAGATTTTCAACTAAGTTCACAAGCTTCAACAGGTACTTGCCACCACAGTACAAATCTCAAGACTTAACTTATCTTGAACCACTCAACAAACATTGCTACAATCTAGCAAGTTGTTATAAACAATTCAAAAATACCTTTTCAAGAATGCTGAATAAAGAAATAATCTTTTGCAGAAAACTCTCTTAAAGAGTAGATAAAATTACAATTGAAAGCTTATAAATATATGAGAGTTTTCACAATTCTTTTCAAGAATAATGAATGAATGCAAGATGTAAAAGCACAATTTGAAAGCTTTTCAAATGCTCAAAGAATGATTAATTTGCTTAAAGATCATTAATTCTTGTTCTAGCTCAAAATAAATCACATATATAGTTTTGTCAGTTGATAGACCATTGGAATAGTGATTCTATCCGTTCGTGCAATTTCTTGTGAGTAATTGGTAGAATCAAGTGTGAAATTGTGGTTGGATATATTGTTCCAGAAATGTATATGTGATAAATCACATGTGAACCCCTTGACCTCTCACATATGGTTTTACACTTCTAAATAAGCATCCAGTTTTGTGTGCTAAAACTCATATGGTGCCTCTTTGCTCTCACATGTGGTTTTGCATTTTTAACTAAGCATTTAGTTTTTTGTGCTAAAATTCACATGGTACCTCTTTGTTCTCATGCGTGGTTTTGCATTTTTCAATAAGCATTTAGTTCTGTGTACTAAAACTCACATGGTACCTCTTTACTCTCTCACATGGTTTTTCAATTATGAATATACTCACATATCAGAGTGCATAATCTTACAAGTGAACCATTAGCACTCACATGTGGTTTTGCATATAAGAAACTATCATAAATTTTATATGACAAATCATGCATGGAACTTCTTCTATCTATCTCACGTGAAATGGCTGGCAGAAAGCCGAAGCCAATTTTTATGCTCAAAACTTGTGTGGAATCGAAAAGCTATCATGCATGAAATAGCAAGCAATAATTGTAACACTTGCCTAGTGTTATTCAAAAATCACACAATTGAAATAAACTAAGTGTGGTTAAGGAGTTAATCTTAAAACCAACTTAGGAAACAAATTATTTAAATCACTAAACAGATACGCGATTGCAAAATAAACATTTAAAACCTTTTAAATAAAAAATTTATAGTTTTTACCTATAGCACATGGAAGCAAGCTAGGCGAAAGCGGGGTAAAAAGATACTGTCATGACAGCATTAAATTGCTGTCATGACAACCCTCTTGGGCCACCTTTCGAGAGCCGCCATTCTGTCATCTGGTCCCTGATCAAAGTAATTTTAAAGCTCACATGTCACATTCAAAGGGTACTATAAGTGTACAAAATTTCAAAATATCCAACGGTCGAATTAAAAATTAGACATGTTACAAGTTTGGTCATTTTTGCTATCATGACAGCTGTCATAACAGCACCTCCAGACTAACTTTTGGAGTGCACCATTTCATCATCTGACCTCCGATCGGAGCAATTCATGTCACTTTTAAAGACTACTATTAGCATACCAAATTTTGAAAAGATCTAACGGATAGATTGAATTTCTTGCATGTTGCAACATTATCACCATTGTTGTCATGACAGCTCCTCCGGACTAAATTCTAGAGTGCGCCGTTTCTCCGTCTGATATCCAATCGACGAGATTCCAAAGCCCATATGAAGCTTATAAAAGTTTTACTTGTGATCTAAATTTTAGAGAAATCCAATAGTCAAATTAAGAATTAGACACCTAGATGCAAAAGAGCAGTTTTTTAGTAAAAACCATTTTTAAAATTGTCCAAATCTCATCCTAATGGTCACAAACCTATGAGAATACTGTGGACACATCAAATAGGACTAAAAAGACCTGATAAAATATTTAAATGATAGAAAAATCCTTTATACCAAAATTTAGCCACCCGAGTGTCATTTCCCAAAATGGACCCTAAACCCTTAAAATGTACAAATCACACAAGAGTGGCCAAAAACTATTCCAAATATCATATACACATATGAATGCACATGCTAAACATTTTTGCTTGGCTCAACGATCTTTGTGGGCCCACGCACCCACTCTCTCTATCCAAGGTGTATGTTTGCCCCTAGCACACCATTTGCAATGTTACTACCTTGCATTTGCTTGTGGAATCACATATATATCAAAATAAATATTTTCTTATAGTGAAAACTTGGTCTACTAAATAAACCTATCAAAACCATATACCATAGCTAAGTTTCCTAGCTACAAGTCTACAAGTAAATAAAAATTCATACACAAGCCATACAATCCACACATACTCACACACATATACATAATCACATCCTACTGGCACTCTAATTCTAAATACATTACAATAGATTTGTTCAAAAGAAAGGGATTGTAGTTCTTTATAATTCACAAACAACCCCTAGCTCTGGTCCTTTTCCTGTCCTCCAATAGTTCCTTCGCTTGGACCTGGAAATATTGGAAAGAAAGAGGTGACATAACCACAGTATCAGTAACAGGGAAATCTACATTGATTATTACAAAGTAAGCCATAATCGAATAAAGGAATAATAAATTTAGCATCGTATATAATTTAGCCATTTAAAATGTATGAATGCATGACATAGGCTAGTATGGCCTTTTATGACCAATAGAATACCCCCTGACACTCTTTAACTCGTAGGCAAACCTTATATCCACTTGTACCTCCACAGGCACAAAACATAATCTAAGGCATGATCTAATCTACTGAACTGCCTATACCCCTTCAATATGAATCCTGAGTAGTCGAAGCTAACTCCCTCCTAGAGCCAGCCCGACTTACTCTCTATATGAGGGCTACCTTGGCCTAGGCACTCAACCTCATACTTCATATGTCGAATTTCCTCCCCCACTGAGAGGTGTCAAACACTCAATACACTAACCATTTTAGTGCACTGAGACCATAATATGTAAGGCAACACTAAGTACCGGTAGTGTGCCATAAAATATCAAAAGTCTGCACCTTCTCATTAGTGAACTCCCACCTAGATCATTCCTTTTATTTATGTCTACCTTTCCCGAGTGTTGACCATTTCAACACTCTAAGGTAGTATAACATTTATAAATCTCTCTTAAACGGTTCTTAGCCTATACCTTACTTAGTTACACTTCCTTAAGTGCAACTTCTATTCTTTATGATTACAATACATGCAAGCAAATCTTGTTTCCATAAAAACATTGTTGTTAAACAATTAGAAAACATATTTGCACTATAATCAAAGTAATACCCCATAACCCCTTATAAAGCACATTTAATCTTTTAAAACATGTAATTCATGATAGCTAGTAATATTTATTCAAAAATAGCTAAAACAAAGTAATAAGAAATATAAATTCCCCTATTACCTCAACCCTTTAGCACCAAAAGGGTTTCCTCTTATACAAAATAGGACTTGGCTTGTTCTTTAACTTCTCAATAAGTTGCACCAACAATTTCCTACAACATATAAGTGATCCATATCACTTTTCATGGCAAATAGCATTAATGAAGACTATAATTCATACAACACAACTTGGGTCAATGAGCCATAATCCATCCCAATGGTCCATATATTAAACCAACCATTCACATAATATCACTTAACCACCAAAACCATTTATTAGCCACCACTAGGCCAATTTTCAATTTATATAATTTTTAATCAATTAAAAACCTTCACTTAGTGTCACCAACTTTCACCATTAGCCCTTATAATGAAAACCAACCTTAATTTAAATCTTATTGAGCTAAAATAGCAAAATTATAACTAAATCAATAGACTTAAACCATTAAGGAGCAAAACCAACCTCTTGGGGTTTATCTTTAAAACTCCATTTTTCATCCAATTACCTGCTCAAAACATCAGGGCATCTTGTACAAACTCAAAACAACCTCCCTAGGATCCAAAGAAACTAAAGCTTACAAGAATAAAGCATTTGGAATTAAAATCTAAAAATTTTCCCTTCTAAAAATTGAAGAAAATCAAGAGGGAAGGAAGAGGATTGAAGTAGGGAGTTTACCTATAGTGTAGCTAAGCTCACAATGGTCGCAAA
This sequence comes from Prosopis cineraria, assembly GCF_029017545.1. Classification (NCBI taxonomy): domain Eukaryota; kingdom Viridiplantae; phylum Streptophyta; class Magnoliopsida; order Fabales; family Fabaceae; genus Prosopis; species Prosopis cineraria. Next base: position 33,193,262 of record NW_026555342.1, read on the forward strand.
GCCTCCTAGATCCAAGCCTAACTCCCTTTCTTTCTCCTCTCTTCTACCTCTCACTCTCTCGTGCTCTTTGTTCTTTCTTTTTTTATTTCTTTTTCGTTTCTGTGTTCATTCCCACTTTAAAAAATTGAACATAACAGTTTGGGGAAAATTACAAGAAAGGGCCCAATATTTTTTTTATTATAACACAAAAGCTTAGGTCAACTTTGGTAATTTTTTCCATAGTTAAAAATCAAATAAAATCAAAATTTTGTTGAGTAAAACTCAAATTCTGTACTTCTATTAAATTATTCTAAATTTTAATTTGATTATAGATATTTTCTCTTTTTTTAAATAAATATGAGTCTTAAAATTTTTGGGATGTTATAATAATGCATAAACCTTTCTAGGTGCATTTTCACACGTGGTACTGCATATGACTCAAGCAAGATTTTGCATGATCAAGAGATATAGAGTTGTTTCTAACTTGGCTTGAGATAACTTAAAACTCAAGAAAGCAAAATGTGATTGTGCAATAAGTGACAAATCACACAAGGCTACCATTAGACTCACGCATGAAACAACACCTTGACATAATTTAATGAAGCATAGTTGCTAAAACTTACATGAACAACAATGGTTCTTACGCATGATTTTGCATGTAAAAGCAAAGATTAAGGTATCACATAACACAAGTGATAAATCATGTGTGAATCACTTCTTGCCTTTTGCATGATTTGGCAGCTAGTGTGCTTAACTTGTAGAATCTCGTGAGTGACTTGTAAAATCATGCGTGATTTTGCTTTTCACATTGCAAATAGTTTCTATGAATTTTAACATGTAAGAAAGACATTGTTTGCAAGCTTTAATACACTTAGATGAGTCTTAATGCATATAAATGACATATATGGTGCATTCATTTTAATGATTATGAAAAGTGATTAAGCTCTCAAAGTTTTCACATTGAATCTAAGAGAAGTTAAATAACTTATCCTAAAACTTCTTCAACTCCTCTTGATTCTTCATGCTCTTAAGGTTTTGTCTTCATCCATGATTCTTTATATCTACTCACATAACAAATACTTCTTCTCTTTGTTTTGTAATCATCAAAAGACATAATCCAACAATTCCCCCTTTGTAATGATGAAAAAACCATAAGATCAAGGATCTTAGTTTTATTTAATATAAAACTCCACCTTAAACTGATATGGGAGAATTAAAAGTTAAAAGTTCATAATTATTCAACTTGAAATAAAAAAATTAAACACATGAATGAAAAATATGAATATTTCATTGATAACAAATATATTACAAGTCACAGCATAACAGATTGTCAATGAAAAAGAGCTATACAAAAAGATTTCTTCCTATAAGGCTAATTCATATAGGTCCCCCTTAAGTCTAGCCTATCTCTCTACCTATCTTTTCCCTTTTTAGCATCATTAAAAAGATACAAGCCTTCCTAAGAGGGAAGAAACAAGATATTTGAGATGGACTTTCAGGATTTCTCTAGTAGACAAAATTATGGGTTGAAGGCAGGAGTAGATAGAACCATTGCCCAGGTAGAAGTATCCTTTAGATCCATAAGTAGAATGGGATCCAATGCTTTAGTTGAGCCATTAGTAGCTTGAGAAGGTATTGAAGGTGGAGGCAATTCTTGATCAGTATCTTCAACTTGTCTTTCAAGCAGTATTAAAACTTGACTTTTCTAAGGCTAATCTTTAGGTCCTTGATCCTCAGGTTCTTCAATAATGGGTTTCTTAATAGTTTAGTGAAGGTAAGGTTTAGTTTGTTTGTGTTTATCAATGATCTTCTTCCTCTGAAATGTTTTGGTTACTAATTAAGTAGAGGAGATAGCAAGTGAAGTTATAGGCGATGGCATAGATGAAGGTGTGGCAAGCTCTTTAACATTTTAGGTGAGTTTAACAAGTTTGGTAAAGCTCTTTGAAGGATGGTGTTTTAGCAGTTTTGGCTGTGTCAGAAAATTTTAGTAGAGTATGGATATGAGGAAGTGGCATGCCATCGAAGGGATGAATAGGCTTTGAGGTGTCTTGATGACTTTGATATTCAGTCTTAGAGTCAGTTTTTGAGTTGAATCCTGAGGCTAATTTTTTGGGTGAAGGTGGATGGATAACCCTTGATCCCTTTAAAAGATAAGATTTTTTTGCTCTTGAGAGCAAGGGTCAACTGGAGAAGGCATATGGAATGGAGAATGAGGTGGGTGAGAATGGGTTTTGGAGCTTGAGAATGAACCAACTGTGTGAACTGAACCTTCTCTGAACCTTAAAGGGACAACCTCATCTTCTTGTCTTATAGTCCTTCCTTATACCTCAAAAATACCAGGGTGATCCATAATTCTATCTAATCTATTGTTTAAGTACAACATCATGTTACTAAGGCTCTTGATGTCATTCTTGAGATGCACTACTACTTAATCAAGCTTGCCTTCAATTCCATTGAGAATTTTGTAAAGGAAAGCACTTGACATGTGAGGTGGAGTAAGCATCTAAGGAAAAGGCTGAGATGAGGAAGTTTTATCAGCTTTAAATGTTCTAATAATAGCTTTCTTTGGTAATTTTCTTTTCTTCCTTGCCGCAATAAGATCAATGAGTTCTTCTTCTTTTAGAATAAAATTGTTCCCTTCTAGCTTAAATTTCATTTTAGAGAGAGTAGTTTCCTTGAATTTTTCTAGCTCTAGCACTGCTCCTTTAGTATATTTGACACAAAATCCCTTTTGGATTATAGAAATGATAGTTGCAAAGTAGAGATTTTTGTCCTTTTTCTATTCCTTCTTCCTTTTAATGTTACCTTAAAGGCATACGACATCTTGGTCAATATGTAGTGACACATATTAATCTTTTGTTTCTTTATTAGCCTTGTCAAAAATTTAGTTTCAAACTCAGTGTATATGTTGAAAGTAGTCCTTTTATTAACTAGAAATCTTGCCATAACATATGTTAGTATTCGGTGCTTGAATGGGAATGAAGTTGGTATGAAGATGAATCCAGGCTTCAATGCTTCTTCTGGCACTTCCTTTATCATCATGATAGCCTTAAATTTCTCTTCATTCAAGTGAAGTCTAGAGCATTCCTCTTATTTGCATGATGAAACTCTTGAAGCTCCATACCCCTAGCTTGCTTCAAGACCAAGTATGTGTTCTAAGCTTTTTAGAGTGAAGTACATAGGACGACGTCAAACATTAGCCTTTGTAAGTCTTCTTTTCTTTATCCTATCCAAAGCTAGCATAGAAAGCCTTCACCATATTGGCTAAGCAACAAAGATCAAGTTCTAACAAGCCTTTATAATCACTCAAATATTCATCTATATTAAAGTTATGAGCTTTGATAAAAGAATTATATTTGGTGTAGTGATTGGTGACCACCACAGTAAAGGAAAAGTATTGGTTAAGTCTTGTTTGATGATCAGAGCTTAAAAGCTTTCCTTCTCAAATACTTACCTTTTAAACTTCACTTAGAGGCACGTTGCTGCTATCTTGAGATAGTTCTCAGCTAAGTGTAATCAGAGCTTCTTCTTATTGATCGGTTAAAGTAGGCTCTGATGTTGAAACAAGCTCTTTAAACTTTCTTAGAGTTCTGATTCTCTTGGGCCATTGAGAAGGTGATTTACTTCCTTTACTGATTAGAGCCTCTATGAATTTCCTTTTCCTTATTACCTCCTTACTAGCTACTTCTAGTATCCTTAGTTTTTGCCATCGTAAAGGTTTTTTATAGGAGGGAAAGAATTAGGTTAAGAATTGAGAAGAAATTAGATAAGATGAGGAAAGAAATTTGAGTGCTAAAGTGGCTAAAGAAGATTCAGGAAAGCAGTTAAGAATGAGAAAAAGTATAATGGCTGGTTCATGCATGAAAATGAAGGGTAGACAAGCAAGATATATATAAGTAGTGTAGAATCACGTATAAGGAGAAAAGTATATCACGTGTGATTTAGCGTGTATTTCTGACTAAGTGTTATTTCTCACCTATCACATGGCAGTTTCACACGTGATTTAGCCATATGGTTAACGTTCACAATTTGCATAATTAGTTCAGGCAGAATCACACATGGTAACAAGTGGTCTTCATGCTTAAAATGACCAAGTTATAATATAATGCTTTTGGGAAGACATTTCATACAAGTGAGACTTCCTTCTTCACGCATGATTTAGCACAACTTGGAAAGGATAACATACTATGTGTTATTTCATGTAAGCAAAACTATCGTCTTCATGCATGATTTAGCACAATTCTAAAGTGAGATATCTTGAGTGTTATTTCATGCAAGTGACCAAATACATTTCATGCGTGAAAATGCAGCCCTATAGAAAATATCACAGAATAAAGCATTTTTACGCAAGATATGGCATGTGAACTTACAAGAACTATCCTCTAGCAGTAATAATTAATCTCGAAAGAAAATTATACTTAATCTTTTAACCTTTTTCTTTAAGATTCAACTTGATCTATTCCAAAGAAGTCAAGATTTACATATTAAGCTCTACAAAAACAATTTAAAATAACTCCAAAGCTTAAGTTAATAAAAGACTCAAAGTGTAGTTCAATTAAGTTTAAGAATCTTACAACTCATTAGGGTTTACCATTCCCATTTCCCTTCTAATAAATGTGAACTACTTTTCAACCAAAGGTTTGGTGAAAATATCTATTACTTGCTCGGTAGTAGGCATAAATTCCAATATGATTGTCACGCCCTGAAATATGGGAGTGATCGGCACGGGATGTGCACTTAAACACATATCCCTTAAGCCTAATTTAAGAAATGTTCCATTTTAAAAATGCTTTTCATTTAAATGAAGCCTTAATATTTTTGTAGAAATTTTGATAGGATCTCCTCTAAGAGTATGATTTCCCTTAATTTTACAATACAATAATTTTTTTTAAAAAAATATTATAACATCTAGGAGTTCAACTGCTCTAGCCAGCAGACCAAATATTACAAAATAAAGACCATAACATAGTCTATGTGGAGCACTTATAACATTATTTATAAAAATACAATATATAGATTAAAGTTTTACATAAAAAATTAGAGATTAATCAAAATGACATCACAACTTCAATCAGTAGCAAAATCCCTTGAATGACCTGATGGAGGTACAAGTTATCTAAGACCGAAAATAGTTTCTAGTGAATAACATCCCAATAATAAAATTTCTAAAAATCAAGATAATTAAATTCACAAGTAAACTACTGCACAATCAAAAGAGAACATAAATATAATATCAAGACTGAATTTGAAGATTAAGAAATTCTATATAGCTTTAAAAATATCAAACTAGTAAATTTACAATGACAAAACCTTAACACTTGATCATGTAAAATAAAATAAATTAAGTAAATAAAATAATGACATTCACTGTTTAAAATCTGTAAAGTGTATATAAATATGCATATTCATAAATCAATTCATCTGAGGACTTTGTAGAATAGGTAACAAACATGGACACACAATCCACAAGGGTAAATAACCAAATGTGGCTTAGGCCATGAAAACAAACGTGGACACACAGTCCACGAGGGTAAGTAACCAAACACAGCCAAAGCCATGAAACAAATGTGGACATACACTCCATAAGGGTAAGTAACCAAATGTAGCCGAAACCACAAAACAAATGTGAGTACGATGCTCACGAATAACCATCCGACCGATCCATGTGCGTTGGCTATCGCATATGGCTAGCACCTCCTATAAACACTCTACTAGTTAGGTGTACCATGGCGTGCCAAGGGCTAACAGAACTGCCGTTAGCAAATATATATATATATATATATAAACATTTTTACTATTTGAGCTGGTAAAACTTTTCATTAGCCTTCAAAGTAAAAATATTATAATTCAATTACCTTTTACCATACAAATTACAATTCCAAGAGTTTAAAGCACTTAATTATTAAGATATTAAACACTTGAAATAGTACATGAAATGTATTTGAGAAAAATAATATTTCATTGAAAAGAAATTTGTTAATAAATTTATTGGGATATTATCCATTTACCTGAAGCAATCCCAACACTATAATTCATCCCTTTATATTCCTCACCATAAGGTTTATTTCTAAAACATCCAATACAATAATAATTGAACCTCTAAAATTTTATAACACTCATAATTATTCACTCACATTGTTATTAAAGTATGTTCTCATGTTGCTCTTGGACACCAATCTTTTAGTTTCCATTCTAAAGAAATTCATGACCTCCACATTCCTTCCTAAAGCCTAAGTCATAATAATCTACTAACACATTTTAACTAAACAATACCATTGTTTACATTTAAACTCTTCCCACAACATTTCATCAAACATATTAAATGCATTTTAAAATCAAATCATACATGGATACCGAAATCTATAAATTTCCAACCATTACAATCCTCAAGCATCAACAAGTTCTTTATAAAGTTTCTTAGATTCAATTTGATAACAAGATTTGACTTCCTGTGAGAGCAAATAAAGGGTTTTAATCTATAAATTTCTAACCATTAAGTTTTAATTTTTTTTGGGTCCTTAACACAATCATAATCCATGTAAATGATTAAAAGTTATCCCAAATATCATCATTTATATCACAATTTCTTCATAATACTATAGATGCAATTAGTTATTCCATTGGAACATGATTCTCTTTTAAGCCTTATATCAAACACCTTATGTGCACAACATCTAAACCATTCAATAAAACTTGTTCAGCCTCAATCTCTTACCCGAGAATTTCCATACATTCATCATTAAATTCATCTTGCTTTTCCAGTCTACTTCCTCAACAAAAATCAATTTAAACACAAGAATTTTCTTTTTTCAATTCTAAACAACACATTTATAGGCAAATGAGAAGGTAAGGAAAGCCAACACACATACACACACACACACACTATACAAAATCATCAGAGATGAAGATATGAGGATAAGCTGCCTCATATCAACCTCACAGTAACAACAACAATGAAGGGAGAGGACTTCGATGTTGAACAGGGAAAAATTTTACAATCTCAGCCATTTAAAAATATACACACAGAAATCATAAAGGAAGGGAAAGATTCAAAGCACCTTACATTCACAAACAACAATTGGAGCAGAGAAAGAAAATAAATTTCACAACAATACATTCAAACCCCCATGCACAGATTCAGCACAGAGGAGAAGGACTGGAAGATTCATACTTAAAATCTCAATAACACCAAAATTAGGGAGAACAGAATATAAGTTATTCAGATATGAAGGGGAAAAAGAACGTCCGACACGCTCCCACACTACGATAGGAATAGAGGAGGAGGAAGAAAAACGTCCTCAACAGCAACAAACCCACGACAAACATTGATCGGTGATGGACTGGTAATAGAGTAAGAAAGCAGGACTGACAGTGCTAAAAGAGGGGAGGAAGGAAAAATGAAACTCCATAGAACTACCAAAGCGATAGGCGAATGGCACACCTATATATTTATCGATGATTAATGAACGAAAAGAAGGGAGAAGAGTGGTGGATGAAGCTTCTGGAACAAATTCACAATATCAATTTTGATCGAGGCAAAAATATAAAAGTTAAGGAAATATTCAATTCTTCTATGTGCAGGTATCATTCCTCCCTTTTATTTTGTTTTTGTTTTTCTTTTCCAAAGAGGCATAATGGTCATTTAGACTAAAATAAAAAATAAAACTGTTCATGCATCTACAAGATTTGAACCAATGACTTGAGGGATTAATTGTCAACAAAATTTTCACTTGACCATGATCCCTTCTTAACATATTTACCCTAAAATTTAATAAAAATTAAATTAAAATACTCAATCATAAATTTTAATTTAATCCAAACACATGGATTATTACATTCTCTACCCCTTAAAAAATTTAGTCCTCTGAATTTTGATTATGTGCTTATCTCAGTCTTCAAATAAGCATGAACATTTAGCATGCATTTCACTTTCAACTTCTTATGTAACTTCTTGAAATGATTTACTCCTTGACATCAACATAGATGCAATCTCTTGCTCAAAGATTATTGTTATTATCATATAGATATTTTCACAAGATTAACACATGAAATACTTCATCTCCAATCATAAACTCTTAATTCCTAACATCTATTACTAATATTAAATTTATGTCAACTCTTATATATATGAATAGCCTTCCTCTAATCACCTTCACATTCTCAATGATATCCAACATCCATTTTTGATCCCAAATTTCTCAAGTAATTTCAATTCATTCGATTAGAAATCTCCATCATTTATCTTACAACTTCAAAAATTTTAAATATTAAATTGATAACTATCATTATATGTATTTCAGCACTAATTAAAATACAAGATTTTAACATAACATCTAAAATTCAATATGTTCTTTCATATAGGTCATTAATTTGTGATAGAATCCAAAGTTTCTTGAAAGGCTTACCAAAAGTGAATTAGAGTCCTTGATCTAGGACTAAGATGGTAGAACTTTATACAATTCTACAAACTCTTCTAACAATTGATGCACTTATATCAATTTCTAATGCTCAACCTTAAGTTGCACACAAGCTAAGTAATGGTGAAAATAAAGTCTATTATGTCCTTCTTATACCATCCTACAAGTCAAAATACTCCTTCTCACGTTCAAACTTTATTCTATCTGCTCTAATTCCTGAATCTCTACCAATATAATGAAAAATAATGCAATCATAATCCTTGAGAAATTCTATCATTCTCTTTGTAGAATTTAAAATCTCTTTCCCTAATGACAATTTTTGAAAACTCTTTTTCAAGATTTACCCCTTACAAACTCCACTTTACTATGAATTGACTTGTCAACAAAGACTCTATATAAAGCAATGATAACGTCATGTTAAGCCCAAGAATATTTGACTTCTAATGACAATAATGGATGGTTTTCATATTTGAATTCCTACCTTAATCTGATATGCTTTAGTTACATTAACAAATATGACATAATGGTAACTTAATATATTAGATTTTTTTTTTTGCTTTCAAAGCATTGCTCATGTTAGTCCGAATTTCTTTAAATACACCAAAATTTCATTGATAAATTCTATCATAAACTTATCAAGAAATGTCTAAGCATCATATTCATTTCATAAATAAAAACTATCACTCTTATTCTTATATCCTCTTCTTATTTGATTTACCATCTCCACACCACCCATTACCAAAGGTCATTTTAACTCATTTAGAATGCTTAAATCATCTTATGATTAACCAATATAAATAGTTTAAGAACAATAAAGCTAAATCCCTCTTCACCAAGTTTTGCATATTCTGAACACATAATTATTCATAAATTTTAGACAGCCATGACTTGAGATAGGAACATCAAATTGAAGCAAATTAGGACTCCCTAAGAAGATATATTCATTCACTATCTACTGTTAAAATTTCAAAGTCATTAGAATCCAATTAGTCTAGGAAAATTATAGAACATCAAATCTGATACAAGAGTGATGGAATTGTTTCATAACAACTTTTCAGACCAAATAAAAAAAAATTATAGAATATTCTTTAGAGATCTAAAAATTTCAATATTTGAGTGTATGAAATGGCTACATGTCCTATAAAGTCATGCCAAATTTCAGCTCCAAATTCAACCTTTAAGACCTTTAACTCTAGTTATACTCTCTATTATTAATTTAGTTCTATTTTTGGGGGAGGGGATAAGATGCTTAAACTTGCATTAACATTAAATCATAGATATAATATAAAACTGTATCATTTCTTATTCCTATTCAAGTCATAATTCAAGCTTCCCATCACTTAGAATTTTAAATCTTATTAGCAATCTCATTTTCTTATTTCAGAAACTACAAAAATGATTTATAGCAACCATAAAAAATATTGCATCAATATGTCTCTTCCTTCATAAATCAGACCACTTCATTTGCTACAACTATCTGTCTAGGCTATGCAAGGCAGTTAGAGAAGCAAAGACCTTTTAAAGGTGATATACTCATAGTCGAAAACCATGCAATTTGTAGAAGCGTTGGTTGCAAGGTGATTAGATACACGTCTACCCTCCTAATTTATACTAGGGATATTGACAAAAATACATACTAAGAGGTCACCTAATAAGAAGCTAGAGCATTCAACCTTATAAGCTCATATAAGCATTTCAAAACAAACCAAATTTTTTCATAACCAAATAAATTGCAATACTAACAAATTATTTATCTTCAATAGTTTACTTGTATCTCATAGTAGGCTTCTTTGCGCAAAACTAAGTAAGAGAGAATCATTTCCTTAAATGAATAGTTGAGGTAGATCATTATCAAGCATAGAATGACATCTACAGTAAACACACCAAATGTAAAGCTTATCTATCTAATACTTAATGTCAAAAAATCATGGTATGCTGTTAATACCTGCCAATGTTATACTAAAACAATACTATAGAAAGATACTAACAATTTATTCTTTTAAATAGAGAAAGTAGCTAGCAATCTAGCACCTAGCAAATCAACAACTATGATAAAGTAAACTTGTTTAAAGCTCAACCCATAAGAACTTATTCATACTAAAAATCTTGGCACTAGGTTAAGTATATGCTTTGTCAAAAACTCTCTCACTACATATCCTTCTTCTTCATATTTAACATCCAAGAAACATTTTCACTACATAAAAATATATAAATATATAAATATATATATATATATATACAATATTCAGTTTAATAGATAGAACTAATATGCAATAAATATGACTTATAAGGAGAAGAAAGACACAATAAAACTCCTAAAAAGCCTTCAGGGATGCCTCAATTATGATTATGCCTAGGTTCATAATAATAATTGAGACCCCAATAAAGAATCCTTACTCCATATAGCTATAAGAAACCTAGCTCTGATACCAAACTGTCGCACCCTGAAATATAGGAGTGACCAATATGAGATGTGCACTTAAACACACATCCCTTAAGCCTAATTCAAGAGATGTTCCATTTTAAAAATGCTTTTCATTTAAATGAAGCCTTAATATTTTTGTGGAAATTCTGACAGGATCTCCCCAAAGAGTATGATTTCCATAAATTTTACAATACAATAATTTTTTTAAAGAAAATATTATAACATCTAGGAGTTCAACTGCTCTAGCCAGTAGACCAAATATTACAAAATAAAGACCCTTACATAGTCTATATGGAGCACTTATAACATTATTTACAAAAGTACAATATATAGATTAGAATTTTGCATAAAAAAATAGAGATTAATCAAAATGACATCACAACTTCAATCCAATAGCAAAATCCCTTGAATGACTTGATGGCAGTACAAGTTATCTAAGACTGAAAATATTTTTCAATGAATAACATCCCAATAATAAAATTTCTAAAAATCAAGATAATTAAATTCAAAAGTAAATAGTTGCATAATCAAAAGAAAACATCAATATAATATCAAGACTGAATTTGAAGATTAAGAAATTCTATATAGCTTCAAAATATCGAACCAGTAAATTTATAATGACAAAACCTTAACACTTGATCTTGTAAGATAGAATAAATTAAGTAAATAAAACAATGACATTCACCATTTAAAATTGTAAAGTGTATATAAATATACATATTCACAAACTAATTCAATCCGAGGACTTTGAAGAACAGGTAACAAATGAAGACACATAGTCCACGAGGGTAAATAAACAAACGTAGCTTAGGCCATGAAAACAAACGTAGACATACAGTCAACGGGAGTAAGTAACCAAACGCAACTAAAGTCATGAAACAAATATGGACATACAATCTACGAGACATAGAAATCATAAAGGAAGGGAAAGATCCAAAGCACCTCACATTCACAAACAACAATTAGAGCAGAGAAAGAAAATAAATTTCACAACAATACATTCAAATCCCCACGCATAGATTTAGCACAAAGGAGAAGGACTGGAAGATTCACACTTGAAATCTCAATAACACTAGAATCAAGGAGCACATAATACAAGTCATGCAGATATGAAAGGGAAGAAGAATGTTTGACACACTCCCACATTGCGATAGGAACAGAGGAGGAGGAAGAAGAACGTCCTCAACAATGACAAACCCATGGAAAACATTGATCGGTGATAGGCAGACAATAGAGTAAGAAAGTTGGACTGACGATGCCAAAATAGGGGAGGAAGGAAAAATAAAAATCCATAGAACCATCAAAGCAGTAGGTGAATAGCACACCTATACATTTATTGATGATTAATGAATGAAAAGAAGGGAGAAGAGTGGTTGGTGAAGCTTTTAGAATAAACTCATAATATCAATTTTGGCCAGGTAAAAATATAAAATAGGAAGGAAATATTCGAATCTTCTATGCGCATGTATCATTCCTCCCTTTTATTTTGTTTTTTTTTTCTAAAGAGGCATAATGGTCATTTAGACTAAAAAAAAAAGTAAAACTATCTATGCATCTACAAGATTTGAACCAACAACTTGAGGGATTAATTGTCAACAAAATTTCCACTTGACCATGGTCCCTTCTTAATATATTTGCCCCAAAATTTAATAAAGATTAAATTAAAATACTTAATTATAAATTTCAATTTAATCTAAACACATAGATTATTACAATGATATCTTTCTTTTGCACATGATGTCTTAAAAAATGATGTCTTATGTCAATGTGATTGGTTCTTGAGTGTTGGATAGGATTCTTGGCTAAGTTGAAAGTGCTGGTGTTGTCACATCTGATGTAATATCCTCAATTTTAAATCTAGATTAATTAAGCCTAAATAGTTTAGAAAAGTGAATCTTTGAGGTGTGTGGCCAAAGAGGCCCAACGAGCATGTTTGATTTCAATTTCAATACTAAATGTGGGTCTAAAGGAGAATCGGGTCACCCGAAGATAGAAGAGGATGAATTTTTGAAGGGAGTGGTTCTATGCCACGTGCCACAGCATGGGTTTAGTCCACCGTGGCGCATGCATGCCAACACACCTAGAAGAAGCTCTTTTGTGCCATGCACCGCAGTGCATTATATGTCCGTCACGGTGTATGGCTAGAATTTTACAGTATGAAGTCGCAAATCTGAAGTAAACAAGAAGAGGAAATAAAAGAGAACGAGAAAATGGCGAAAAGGCTGAGCTAGGGCTTGAAGAAACTAATTATTGGAAGTAATTTGGAGCTCATAAACACTTAAGGTAAGCTTCCTTGCTTAAATATTCCTTTATTCTTCCATTTTTATAATGGTAGAGGTTAGGGTTTGATTTCTAATGGTGATTTTTGGTCCATAAAGGTTATGGGTCTAAATCTGTTGACTTAAATAGAGTTAATAGGGGTAGATTAAGCTAAGTAAACTTGATATTTATAATTTTATGATAATTGGTGGTTGGGGGACATTAAATGTCTGAAATTCCCATAAATTTATTGGTTAGGAATAATGTGGCTTCATTAATGTCCATTTAAGAGCTTAATGTTATAAATAAGAGTTAAAGGAAGCTAAGAAATCTTATGGATACTTCTATATGAGTTTAGAGTAAAGCTTGAGTATTAAGAAATGATGAAAATGCTAGTGAAAAATAGCTCAAAATAGATATTGATGTTTTGCATGGTAAATGCTTGTAGTGTAATTACCATTGGCACCATCCAAACTTCTTAGGAGCTTCAAAAGTGAAGAGTTGAGGGGTGAAACTTTTGACCTTTCAAAGGTTTGAGATAATTAGAGGAATTCTATCTTATGCTTGTGTGTCTATTAGTTTATTAATTTATGAATTATCATTTGAAATGTGTAAATAAAATAAATGCAAATGTGGCTTAATTTGTGAAGAAATCTATTAGATCAATTTGTGAGTGTTATGCCTTATGATGAAAAATTCTTTAAGAACAATAATAGTAGATTTTTCATATTAATGTTCATTGGTTGTGCAATGATTTCTATAAATTGAGAAGCAAAATGAATCTTTATTTAAGGAGTTCAATGATGTTTGAAAATAGGGAAGTTCAATTATTTTAAAAGTGAGGTACAATGAAAATAAGGAAGTTCAATGATTTTGAATATATGAGGTACAGTGATTGTGAATTGGGAGTTCAATGACTTGTTTAGTGTTAAAGTTCCATGAAATGTGATAATATGAAGTTTTATGAATTGTATATGTGTGAATTATCACATAAATATCCATTGTATGATCTAAAAGGCAGGAGGTCGCCTAGGAAGCGGGTAAATGATAGATCCATATGGTAAGGGCCCATTCGTGTGATGGATTGCCTAGATTAATTCTAACCATATCATCCCACTTGTTCAATGAGGGACTGTCCAACTAATTCAACGAGGGACTTGAACCTAGCTAGCTATATACCGATTCAATAAGGAAGCTAGTCTAGGGTATATGACACCCCATGGTGTGAGAACCAGGAGAGACTGTGATCCATAAGTGAGTTGGGTACACCTTAGCCGGGTAATTTCCTCACAAGTGTTTAGGCTAGGGAAGTCGAGGAATATAAACTATCCCATAGAGTTATAGCCTACAGTTTCATGTTAAAGGATAAAGAGGATATAAGGGAGGTGTGACCATGCATATAGTAAGAAAAGGTAGTTGTTGTGTATATTGAATCTATAATGTGGATATGTTAAGTTGAGTAATAATTTTTGCCATTTGGCTTGTCAATGATTTATGTGAGTAATTCTATTTATATGAAAGATGCTAAAAGCATTGTTTTTCTAAGTGAATGCCATTATGTGAGCTAAGTTGTGAAATCTTATTTCAAATGTTGCTCATGCATTAAAGTAATAATATTTATTGCCACTTGCATTTAACCTAATTGTTATGCATTAGTATGGGCAAGTTGGACCTTAGTTACTGAGTAGTTGTACTCACCCTGTTATCTTCAATATTTCAAGGAAAAGCTCAAGAAGTGTGGATAGAGGAAAACAACCTGAGGCTTAGGATTACAATCCATTTGCAATAGGCCTCTTTATTTTGGGTAATTTATGTGTATGATGATTTCAATTGCCAACTAGGATTTCCCTTTTTGTTAATTACTTGCATTAAGAAAAAAGTAAATTGTAGTGGTATTTTGTGCCTTAGGGAGAAAGTTGATTATTATGTGTTATGTTGATAGGGCCAAAATACTCTTGCAAATGAGGGTAGTGCATATTATGTGATGATTTGGGAAAATCTTGATGAAAATTGTGGTAAACTCCCCCTTCCTATGATTTTGAGCTAAGAGGTTGAGTAGTGAAAATTTAATCTGGAAACATTTCTTGTACATTAGTGCTTTGCACGAGTTAATTTTATTAAGTTGCATGTGGTCATTTGGTGTCGATGGCCATTGGTCCTTGATTTTGGCTTAGGACACTTGAAATTTGTGAAAGTTAAGGTAAAGGTGTAAGTTTTAAAAAGTGTGTCCAATTCTTGTTTTAAAAATAATTTGAGCCTAAGACTAATTCCATTAGTTAGAGCCCGGAAAGAGCTTTCCATAGACTCCTAGTTCACATCATTCGAATGTCAAATGGAGATTTGGGGCGCGGCGAAAGTTGGCCCTAAAGTTGTCAAATTGACAGCAAAACTCACTGTTAAAGTTTGTGCATTTGCACCGTAGTGTGTGTCACAAAGATGAACATACTGTGACATATGTTTAACGAGTCATGGCTCATGCCTTTAATTTTTTTTAAAATTTTTTCTTGTTCCAGATTTTTGCACCTATGTAACACTTATGTGATAATCCCTTGCTTCCATGTATTTGCGAACTTTGTTTTGTCCCTTTGCAAGACTTGATTTGACTTTAGATTTATAATCTTAGGGTCCCTATTTTGTTAACTAATGAGAATTTTGTATTTAATGATTATTATTATCTTATTTTCCTAATTACTTGAGATTTAGGTTTTAATTGTGGGATAAAAGGAGGAGGATATTACATCTTATTAGAATTTCCTTGAGATGAACTCCCAAATCTTCCAACTATTGTTTTAACCATATTTGTACTTCCAACAGCCAAGTGTTCATCTCCACATGGTGATGAGGACACACTATTTTTTTCTTTCTAAACCATGATATTAATGAGCTATCAAAGAACTAATAAGTTCTACTTGTGCTCTTCTTATTTGTCTCGTACCCTCTATAATTAGTATTTGAATAGGTGATCAATTCAAGCTTTCCTCCTTTTAGAGACCAAAGTCCTAGCTGTGTAGTTCCATTCAAATACTTGAAGATTCTTTTCATAATCTTAAAATGAGATTCTCTTGGATTAGCTTGAAATCTTACACACATACAGACACTAAATATGATATCAGGTCTACTAGTAGTTAAATAGAGCATTGATCAATCATCTTCTTGAATTTTGATTAATCTTCCTACTTCCTTTTTTCATCCTTGTCCATCTTGATTGATGCGCTCATAGATATGTTGCTTGGATTTGAATTTTCAAATCCAAACTTCTTTAACAATTCATGAGTATACTTTGTGGCTTATGAAGATCTCATCTCTCATTTGCTTGATTTGCAATCTGAAAAAGAAATTTAGCTCTCCCATTATATACATCTCAAATTCACTTTGCATAATCTTAGCAAATTTCACACAAAAAACATCATTAGTAGCTTTAAAAATAATATCATCAATATAAATATCAACTACAAGGATATCACAACCTCTAGTTTAATAGAATAATGTTTTATCCACTATTCCTCTTTTGAAGTTATTAATTAATAGATATATACTTAACCTGTCATACTAAGCTCTTGGTGCTTGCTTCAATCCGTACAAGGCTTTCTTTAATTTGTAGACATGATTTGGCATTGATGGATCCTCAAATCTTGAAGGTTGTTCTACATAAACTTCTTAATTGATTAGACCATTCAAGAATTCACTTTTAACATCCATTTGATAAAGTTTAAAATTTGTAATGCAAGTAAAAGCAAGTAAAAGTCTAATAGCCTCAAGTCTAGTAAATGGAATAAAGGTATTCCTTATAATCAATACCTTCTTCTTGATTATAACCTTTAGTTACTAGCCTGGCCTTATTTCTTACCACAATACCAATTTCATGAAGTTTGTTTCTAAATGTAAAGTCCTAACTCAATCTAGACTTTATCATTCCCAATCACACAATCAGTAAATCAAAATCAGAGTAACAACCCTTTATTTGCTTTTCAAATCACAGGATCCCAAGTTCTTAAACATATATTCAAATAAGAGGGCCAGTAGAAGTGCAAACACAATCAGACTACTCAAAAGACATGACTTCTTAACCCTAAAAAGGGTCATACGCTACGATATGTGGTACCGAGCAACACGTTCTATTTCTGTCTATTTCATGCACCGCAGTGGGTACATTATGCACCGCGATACACATGATAGCAATTTTTGCTGTCATATGAGCTCGAAAGATGAACTTTCGCCATGCACCATTTCTACATCTAATGTCCAATTGGAGTGATTTAAGAGCCCATCAAAGCTTACAACATATACTACCTAATGGAACAAGTTTGGACCTGATTTAATAGTCCAATTTAAAATTGAACTCCTGGATGCAAAAAGTTACTTTTCTTACAAAAAAAATGCACCCTAAATGCTTAATTCTCGTTCCTTGTCCTATTAGACCATTTCGGGCCTTGAACCAAGTCTAAATGGACCAAATACACCTGATTGACACCTCATACCACATATACCACATCAATTTCCCATTCTGGTCTCTTAATGTCACATTACACAATTGTGGACTTATATAAGGAATACACATACAACATATATTCACATGTATATAACTAGACTTCTTCCATTCTCAACCCTCCAACTCTTACATATAGGGCTTCACCTCACCATATGGTCGAGAATCTCAACATACTAGACTCTTCTAAATAGGGTTCTGCCTTATCATTTGTGTTAAGTTCTCATATGACAACACAATTCACAATCAACATATAATTATCCCGTCAATTCACATATATACAAGTGGAACAAGTTAAATAACAACATGGACTTTCTTGAATAGCATCTAAGTTGGCCCACGTACCCTACACAAGGACACCCTTAGTAAGATGCACATCATATATGTATAAAAGCAAGATTCACAACACAATTCATATACACATTATTTATGCATCCTAGTTGACAACTCTATTATCATAACTTATTATACATTCATTTATATACAAATGGTAGTTAAACCACTACCAAATAAGGCTACTCTTTCCTCGCTTCCTTTCTCGCCTTCTCGTGCTCTCTTTACCTATGTTCAAAAGTCATGGAGTGAGACATACATCCAAGTAACTCAAAGGTAACCCTAATTACCAGTTAGTAAGTAAAATCATAAACAAGCATTAAAGTAGCATGTGTATCAGTAAAAGCAATATCATATGCATATACTGGAATATATTCTCATCAATCTCGTTATGCTCATGCAATACATTCCTGGTTCTACCTAGCACAATAATCTCTATGCTCGGACTAGGACTTCCAATCACAAGGAATAAGGCTTACCATATCACTACTCATACCAAGTATTCCTCTTCACGTATGGGTGGTCTCCTAGGTCCATTATGGCGGAGTTAAACTCTACATTATGGATCATCAGGACTTTCTAACCTTATACAGAGTAGGACCATGACCACTTACCCTAGTCTAGGGTAACCTTATGGATCATTCCATATCTTAGGTCCATTATGGCGAAGTTAAGCTTTGCAATTTAGATCATCAGGATTCTTCTCCTAGGTCTGTTCTTGCGGAGTCAAGCTTTACACTCTGGATCATCAAGACTTCCTAGACCTCTTCACAGTAAGGTCGCATGTAACCTCTACTCATAACCTCCAGATATAGGAGAAGATTAACCAAATCACCATATACATATATTCAAAACAATCAAATCCTTGTTTAAAAAGCTTGGGCCCAAGACTCATTTGCAAAATCATTAATACCATAATACATCAGAGCAATACGCAGTGGAAATAAATCATATACATTTATCTTAATCAATACATGCATTAAAAACTACAAAAATCAATTTGGAATATGGGCCATGCGTTGTGGCATGTGGCATAGAGCCACATGTCTAGAATTTCTGTCATACATTGCAGCATGAGACACTATGCGCCACAACCAGTCCAAAATTTTTCCTATCATTTTGATAGCAAAATGATAGGTTTTGATAAGATCTAATAGTCCGATCAAAATTGGGATACTCAAGTGCAAAAGTCACGTTTTTTGAAAACTTTACACACCCAAACACTTGTTTAGACCATACAGGCCTTAAATCAAGTCCAAAAAGACCTAATGCACCTAATTAACCACAATAAATCTCAACCACACACATATATTGAAATTTGACCCTTCTATGGTCAATTTTCACATTTTTCACAAACTTGCACAACTTGCTATTACTTGGCATAACTTAGCCTACTTGGCCAGTTCTAATCACATTCATATGCATTCACATTTACAATATAATCATAGCTCTAAATTACTTATTTCATCATAATTTCTTACTTGAGCTTAAGATTTACCATCATTCACAACAATTTTACACAAATATACATAAATTATAGCCCCTTAATTCATATTATCACAATACATATAATTCGACGACTGAGATTCCACAAAATAACTACTCAAGTCATGTATACAACCCTATAGCAACTCATTTACACATATATTTATATATAACATCTTGGTTCATTAGGCAAACTCTGAAGTCATATGGCTTTAACAACTCAAGTCAATCCAAACTCACTTCCCTTGCCCTAATCATTGCTCGGTCCTATAATATGTAACTACGGGGGTAAGATAAAAATCTCAATAAAAAATAACTTACTCCTATTGACTATCACATGCAATAATATGAAAGTTAAGGATATTATACCATTTAAAAACTCATTAACATAATATACCACATATTTACTTAAGTCACATCAATGTTCCATATTTCACCACTTTCTCATATATAACATTCTGTAGTATCTCTTAGCATCTCACAACATTATATAGCATATTATAGCATGGTCACTACCAACCGAATCTCTAAATCAACTTGACACGAAACCATAGGCTTGCATTAGGCTAATGTACATTCTCATTTGCCTTAAGCTCATCTGCAATGATACAATCACCCAGCCAAAGATGTTCTAATGCACATATGAACTATGCTTTCCCCCAATACACATAATGGGGCATCGTTGACTTTAACACCGTATCACATAGATATTAAGGAGTCCTACATGTCCAACACTATACCTTAATAGGCACTAGGAGATCTTCTCTAATACTGCCCTTATAAGGCACTAAGAAGAATTGTTTCCAACATTGCACCCTGTTAGGTACTAAGGAAACCTTGCCATATGGTCTTCATCACCAACTTACTCGGGTGAAATCCCACCCCTATAATCATGCTCTCTGAATCATTTAGGTTCCCATTTACCCTTTTACTCATTTTCTCATATATAGCATATATATTAACATGCAACATTCACACAATGCTATAAAATCATGCTTAACCCAAAACAAATTCTTGCACTACATAGCATACTAACACACAGTTATAATAAACAGTCAAACAAAGAAGTTATTCAATTATCTCAAACCTTCTGTCACTAGAGAGGTTACTTGTGGATTTTAACTATCATAATAGCTTATCTCAAGCTTCCTTTCTCTACTCACACATCCAATATGCTAATCTAAACACATTTAACACATTTTAGTCATTTGGTCCATTTTGACCAAAAACTCATATTTACTACTTAGGGCCTATATTCATCCGTAAACTCTTTTCCATTTATCCACTGTAGGCATTACTACCCAATTACTACTTTACATCACCTCAACCGATCTTATTTCAATCAAACATGATTTTTGCCCTAAATTCTCTCTCTCTACTAGCTAAATTGAGCCTACGAGCTCAAAGCTCCACCGTTTAGTTTTAAACCAAAGCTCTAATTTAACTCTCAAGAACCTTTTTATTACTATTGGTAAAGAATCAAACCCCTCAAATTCCATCGATTCATTTTTTCTATAACTCATTTTCAGAGAAATTTGTGTAGAATGGAAGGTAAGAGTTATATGTACCTTGCTTGATAAGTTATTTATTAGAAGCACCTTCCAATAGCCTAAAATAGCTTGCTGTAGCTTCTCAGCCCTTGTTCTCTCCCTCTCTTGTGTGTTCTCAAAATTAACCCCTCTAAAATTTCTGAATTTGACGACATATAAAGGCAATTTCTAGTCCATGCGCCATAGCACATGCAGCATAAGTTGCAGTGCATGGCACAGTGAGATTCATTCTTACCACGTGCACTTGCTTCTTTCCAAAACGTACTTCTCTCGCCCATATCTGCTCATATAACAAGCCAACAAGTAAATTCATCAAGTAATCATCTATATCTCTAATCCCACACTAGTAACCTCTTTACCCTCAGTTAACCACTAATCTTAAGATTAAGAAATTTAGGATATTACAACATTCCAAAGACACAAATTAATTCACAACACAATGTACACAGTTATATCAAAATACTTATAAATAATTTCATAAACAAACAAGTAAAGAGTTACTCCAGTTACCTTTAACCCTGGCTACTAAGGGTTACCAATCACACTAAGCTCCTAGGGTGCAAATTCTCATGAGTAACTTCACATATGCTCAATCTACATAACACAGTGCCTCTTAGTCAATTCTCACACTTTTTCACGATTATTGATTCAGGTAAACTGAATCCCCTAATATACATAAATAGTTCAATTGAACCCTTTTGAAATCACTTATTGATTATTTATAGTCATTAGCCCTATAGGCTACTCAACAATGATGACCTCCTAACTCATTTATTTAACCAATTTCATCTTTTTAACCTAATTTTCAGGCTATTTTGAGCTTAAACTCTTAAAGCTCAACCATTCAACTCCATACTGTCATACCTTGACTCTAAACTTATTAACCTCCATTTTATGATCATTAAGACCTTGAATGGTAGCTTAGGAACTAAGAATCAAACCTGGATACTTGAATTGGCGGTTACTGTTCATTTAGTAAATCCAGAATTTTTGACCAATGTTGAAAATTCATAACTAAATGTAGAAAAATCAAAATTCATTGGTTCCAGAGCCTATAGAAAGATCTTAAGTATACTTTTAGGAAAAATACTTTAAAGAACCACATCCTTTTTTTATTAAATCTCGAGATTGTACGTAAGAGTTACGTGCCAATGGTTTCAAAAACTGTTTTCTAGATTTATAAGCCTTAACTTGGAAATCTGCCATAAATCGTACACATAGTCAATTTAAACATTTGGAATTAAAGCTTATTATGTGTGCTATAATTATGCAAAATTCCAGATTTAAAATCGTTTCATAGCTACATCAAAAGTTTGTTTGAAGGACACTGCCTTCATAGCATTACAACAGTCCAGCATTACATTACAATACGAAAATGATCAAAAGGAAAACATTAATACAGTTTAAGCCTTAAATCAATTCTCCCTTCTTCTGGATGGTTCAACCCCTAAAGTTTTTGCATTTTAAATAGAGTGAGATTTCATAGAAATCTCAGTAGCAAGAGGCAATTAATAGTTATGTTATGAGCATCATTAAGCATTCAACTTTAAGCCATTATTGTGAGCTATTACATAACATACTTTAAGCCACGCTAACATGCATAGCCAAGTAAACTTCATAGCAAGGAGCTTTAATATGCATAGCCAAGGCAAAACTCATAGCAATAAGCTCTAACATGCATAATTGAGACAAAACTCTTAGCAAGGAGTAGCAACATATAGCATCACACATCAATGGCAACTCACGTGCTAACAATAATGCAAATAACATTAAAGTTAATGAAACTTGCTACCTCACTCCAAGCTTAAGTATACCAAAAGCTTCCCTTCTTCTTCATTAGAACTTCAAGAAACCAAATTGCAAGAGGTTCCCTATGGATGCTATAATTGCACTAGTGGAGAGGATAGTGTTCTATTTATAGCCATGCATTCTATTTGCCACCCAAGATCTAGGAAATTACATGAGTTAGGTGTCAACTCCTCAAGCCTTCTTGACGACTTTTCCATATTTAGAAAATCCAAATGAGAATAGTCACTTCAATGTCCAAGAAGTCAAAATCCTATCCAATGGTGGCTTGACAAGTAGCACTCTCTTATTGATCACTTTTCATATTTAAAAAAAAATCCAAATGAAAA